>NW_013666060.1:84435-121383 GCF_000517525.1 Limulus polyphemus
ACGAACTATCAATGCAGAGTTCTATAGTCAGCAACTGGAACGTTTAAATTAAGCCCTTTACCAGAAACGCCCTTCACTCGTCAGTCGGAAAGGTGTTTTTCTCCACGACAATGCACGTCCATATGTGGCACATTTGACGCAACACAAGATTATGGAGTTGGGTTGGGAAATTCTCCCCCACCCACCATATTCTTTAGATATGGCACCATCATATTACCATCTTTTTCGTTCGCTGCAACGCCATCTTAATGGGAAAATATGTGCAAATGTGGAAGGTGTTAAAGAGGGCATCGACATGTTTTTTGCTTCAAAGCCAAGTGATTTTTTTAATCAGGGCATTAACAACCTCATTGTAAGAGGGAAAAGCATCATAGTTAAGAATGGAGACTATTTCATCTAATAAATGTTTTGTTTTGATATATAAGTTGTTCAGGTTTTTTCATCTAGAAAAAAAGCGACATTAATTTATTGACGACCTTATAGTTTACTACGAATGGGCTAGTATAATAATGCAGCATAGTGATCGTATTAGTGAGCATAAGTTAACCATTCCCTCAGCTTAGTAAGTAAATAACTTATTTTAATTGTATAAATTATAATCTTAACATCTTAACTTACAAATATATATAAAGGTTACTTTACAATCTGTGGTTTAGTATGTGGATGACCTGGTGGTTAGGGCACGCAGCTCGCAATCTGTGGGTCTCGGGTTCGATTCCCTGTCACCGAACATGCTCGCCCTCTCAGCCGTACGAGCGTTATAAAGTACGGCAATCCCATTATTCGTTGGTAAAAGAGTATCCCAAGAGTTGGCAGTGGGTGTTCTTTACTAGCTACCTGCAGGACAGTTAGCGCAGATAGCCCTCGAGTAGTTAGTTATGCGCAAATTTCAAAACAAACCAAACTAGCATGTGGATTTAGGCCTAAAATCTCTTATGCTAGCTGATTTTAGATGTTATTAGGATCAAGAGCGTAAACAAATTTAACATCAAAGTATTCATCTTGGAGTAAGGCAAGGTAACCATTTTTTAAGATTTAGCCTATTTGTTTTATAATTAGTTTACTGCAGTGATTAATTTAATCTTGTTTTTTCATATAAATATACAGCATTGAAAAATTGGTAATCATTTTTCAATAGTTACAATTTACAATTTTTGTTGTTGTCAAATTATACTTTGTTTTAGATGTTATACAATTGTGTGTATTTTGCTTTTGAAGGTAATCATGATAACTTGTGGCACTTACTTGTGCATTGTTGGTATGAAGTAATTATTTTTTTTTCTGTCAAAACGTTTTATTTATACTGTATTTGAACTTAAGCATTGAAATAAACTGCGGGTTATTCTTCATGTTGTTTGAGGACAGACGTTTAGTTGGTCGACATGAATAACGCAAGAGCTAAGATATTATTGAATGCACATAGAGTTGTTGAGTTCCTGACCGTGACTTTGAAGATTTTGAATTTTAATAAAGACCGCAGGGCTGGTTGGTTGAGTTTATAGGGACATTAACTTGGCCCACTTTTATTCAAAACTGATTTCAGAAATACGTCTTGTAATTGGGTCAACCCCCTCAAACGAACCGAGTGACATTGAGTTTGATTCTTCCAAAGAAAACATTCAAAAATCAAGTGATAACATCTCGATAATTATCACACCAATTTTTTTTTGTTATTGAATAATACAACTAGCGTATAATTAGAAGGCACGAAAGGTACGGTTCTGACGCACAACAATTGATTATAACAGTCGTTAAACGAAATAAGATGTTTGATCACAACGTCCGAACATTATCTGATTTTAATATACGCTAAAACTCTTTAAAGGAGAAGATTCGAAATTTGATCTGGGATAAAATGTTTTAATATACACATATATATGTGTATTCTGAAAAGCTCAAATCATTCACTCATTTATTCTTGAGTCACGAATTAAAACTGAAGTGTATATTTATGTAATGTTATGAATATGAAGATTTAATATCTAGGTCTTACGCTGAAAAAATATTATCGTTTCTGGGTCAAAGTTCACTGTGAAATATACTCACTGCCTTTAATGAGAAGATCATAGATATTTGTTGTTTTGTTGCATTAATTCAGCACTAAGAATATGACTTTTTTTTTAACTGTATAGGTCAATAACAAGCTTGTTGAAATCGGACAGAGGCCGTTTTTGGAGAACAGAATGGACAGTAGATTCGGTCCAAATCCAACTCTGACCAGACCACTAGACAAGTTCACCTCACTTGATCTAGAGAGTGATCGAATGACAACTGCGATAAACGATTTTTCCAACAGTATCCCTAAACAAGAAGCCATTTCTAGTAGTATTGGCCAGTCAAAAGGGAAAAAGGATGATGTGTTTTTTGTACAATACATGACTAACGGCAAAAAGAAAGATGATTCGACTATAGAATCGACTTCTGTAGAAAGTTCAGATTTAGATGAAGATCCACCAGCAAGATCATCGACGAATGACGACTCTGACGTTACTGATTTGCTCACAAGGATTATTGAGGCTTCCAAGGATAGAAACAAAAATTCACCACAAACCATAGTTTTTACGCCCTCAGACACGAAGCAAACTGAGAAATTGGCTAATACAAAAACAACTTCGCATTTGTCTGAAAATTCAAATGAGAATGTCCAATTTGATGATGATCCCCATGACATCACAAACGAAAAAACTCCAGTAGCGCAAGACTTGGAAGCTTTGGACGCTACAATTTCCAGAACTCTGGGTCCTAAAAGGTCAGGTGAACAACCGTTTGTGCCTGCTGAGCAATCAAAAGCACACGGTGATAGCAGCTACTCTAGAGAATCACAACATAATTACGGAGGATATGCTCCTCCACCCCCTCCTCCTCCTCCTCCTTATTCCCCACCATCAACTCCAAGTTATTCTTCCGGTAGCTATGGTTATCAGGCTCCTGCTCCTTCTTACTACCCTCCAGAACCTCCTAAGATCGATTACAACAGTTATGGCGGTTATAAAGGTGACTATCACGAGAGTGGTTATGGTGATGAATACCATGAAAGTGGAGGTCACAGCGAGTACGCACCTTCCAAGGGAATATCGATACATATAGATGGGGGAAGAGATCATGGCGGGTATAGCCCTGTAGGATCTCTTACTAGTCTTCTCTTGCCAAGCTTAGGTAGGCCCAAAGTCAACTTGAATGGACGAGTCGTATTTGGTGTGGTATTGGACAAAGGTATAGGGTTAGGGGGAAACACGGGCCATGGCAGTGATTACAGTCGATAGATCTTGAAATCACAAAGCGAGTGATTGTTTGAATAATATTATCCAACACAGTTTTCAAGTCAGTTCTCGTTTACGGAACATGTAAACAAAGTTTACATACAATAGTTTTTCAATACAGTTCGTTTGAGTTTTTCCGCCTCCGAGCATTCGTGCTGCAGTACTAAACTAAAAACACAGGGTTAATTTGATTTAACATTTTCTATAATCTAGTTAATTTTCTAAAAGAGTAACACAAAAAAACAACAACTTACTTTGGGCAGGACTTCTCGAAGTTCAAAGCTTTTAATATAAATTAGTTTATTTTATTCTTTTTTATAACGTTTTAATTTAGGAAAGACCTGAACATTAATCCCTGATATGAAAAAAAATACATACCCTTAATAGTGGTAAAATTTGTTGATATGAGGCAATAATTTTACTATTCTCCCGTTAACTAGAAGAGAAAAGCTCATACCAATAAGTGAATCTGTAACATTCTTTTACTTAGGCTGTTTAAATGTTTCATGAGAATACCAGTGTCCAAGAAGTATCCCCCTGAATGTCTGTCCATTACCTTGTTTACCTGAGATACGATTTTGTAACACGCTTATAAACATGTTCTGTTTTATGTTATTGATGCATATTTTAATTTCTCCAAATCTTATAGGTACTTGTTTGGTTTTGCTAGAGACTGTTATGCGTACAGCATAATTAAATTTTGGAGATGTCTGCATGATTTTTTACCAAGTATAGCTGTTTGGTTTAAAAGACATGCACCAAAGGTTGAGTGAATAATATATTTAAAAACTGTACAAAATAACTCCATATTTTATTTTCTTTCTTTTTGCAAGAGCAAATCAATCTATGGTTGCTGCTCTTGTTCATCTTTGTTTTTCTTTTAAATTTGGACCTTTTTAAACTGTCAAATATATATTCTATTTTCACTGTTTCCTTTTTTTTATTGATGGCTCTACTTTGGTGAAGATTATACGGTTAGTTCATGGAAGCTTTGAAATGTCATTCTTTTGTCTTTTCACTTGTTTTTAATGGCCATTGACATTTTTACAGGTTAGCATCAGGTGCAAAAAAAAAATGGGACGAGACAGGCAATATATCAAATTTTCTTCATTCTTCACACAGTTGTTATACTTATCAGTCCTTCCAATTAGTTTCTAAAGTTTCTGAATACTTTCACCTCTACGCTCGGATATTGAAAGCAAACAAAGAACCATATTTGTCCATTGACGCATTAATTTGTTTTGCTTCTCATTTGAGTGAAAAGATAATAATTATATGAAAAGGTAAAAAAACAACAACATTAATTTACAATGA
Source organism: Limulus polyphemus (assembly GCF_000517525.1). Taxonomy (NCBI): domain Eukaryota; kingdom Metazoa; phylum Arthropoda; class Merostomata; order Xiphosura; family Limulidae; genus Limulus; species Limulus polyphemus. The sequence goes on from NW_013666060.1 coordinate 89,010, forward strand.
AAATATTGTTTTAAACAAAGGTAAAACACTGATATCCTTAATGGAGAATAATGCTGTTTATCAGTGGAACAAAGGATATCGGCAAAGAATAAGAAACTTCTAATGTGTAGGCTTAAAACAATCTATGATTAGAAAATCCAAAAGTTCTGACATGTTCAAGTCCGTTTACGACCTTAAACTCCAAATCAAACAAGATTTTCTTGCGAAATATTTTGATTTAATACTTTTCTCAAAGGACAGAAGTTTATGCAGGATCTATGAGTACGCATACCCAATTGCCCGATTTAAAATTTTGTGGTGGTTTAGCTAAGTTGTTGGATCATATCATAAAAAAAAAATCTTTTGACATGAAGGATAACATGTTATCTGTTATAAGGAAAACAATTAGTTGATGTGTTAGAATATGTGTTAAAACAAGTGTTCTAGTGAATAACTCTTGTGCTGTAAAATTAAATCTGTAATCGCACAATACGTCTAGTACATTGTAGTATTACAGATAGTATTGACAAGCATTTTATATATTGCAAACTTTTCAAGTTGTTAGATCAGAAACCAAAATGACGCATATGTAAAAGCTATAGAAAGCAGTCAGTAAATCAAGTTTTTTATCACAAGATTTTTTTTTCCAATATACAACGTCTACACAATTCTTGTTATATTTCTTTTTTGCAAAATGTAACGAAGGAGTTCTAATGAATAATATTGTTTTCTTTTTCAAATACATCTTGTCAAATAAATTTATTGCCTTGTTAGTTAAAAAAGTACTTGCAGTATTTAAAAACTGGTTAGTTTATATCATCCTATGGACACTTTTTCTTATTTCCCATATTCAGTGTAAACAACATTCGTCAATCACGATTTTTTTGGCTATTTCACAATGTTTAAATTATGTGATAATTATATATACATTTAATTGGATTTTACTGTGGTGTTAATTGATAGAAAGTAAGGACTGAACTTTTGACTTTAGTAAAACACGATTCATTATTTCTTCTGTCGGATAAGACGGATTATATTGCCTTTTTAAACTATAGCTTCAAATCAATCAGCCTTTCCAATACAGGCTAGGGATTTAGATTATCTCTCCTTCTTAATCTTTCCTTTACCTTCTGGGGATTTAGAGTATATCTTCTTGTTAACCTTTTTATTAACAGCTGGTGATTTAGAGTATCTTTCCTTCTTAGCGTCAGATATTGCTAGCAGGGAAAGGTAATAATATTATAGTTACAAGGTTTCAGTATAAAGACAATTCAACAAATGCGATTTGTAACACACACGTACACGGTACTGTAGGTTATTTTGAAGGAATAAAAGAGGCAGGTACCTCGTGTTTATATTTCTAATATGTTACTAGCTTAAGTTTAACATGAATTTAATATTAGTGTTTAATGTCTAATTCCACCTCACACCCTCCAAAAAAGGAGAGTAAAAGTATCACTGATCTTAAAAAATATCAAAAATGAAAAAAATGCTGAGGCAGTTTCTTCCTCTTACTAACCTGACTTTTTTGAGTGCTGTGATAAACAGGTACGTGGAGATTGGGAATATAATGTCGGATATCTGACTGTTTTATTTTAGGGGTGTACAGATCTTTAAGTTTCGGTGTATCAGTAAGAGATCACTAAGATCTGAATAGTAGATTAATAATCAGGCTCTTGAATTATTGTGGAACATGAAAGATTAATGAGATTTGATTTAAAAAAGTGAGAATTTCCAAGGAATTTTAGACATATATTTGGTTTTCTATAAATTATTAGAAATACCATTATATCTGCTTTTGACTAACTTTATCGATAGATATCAGTTTGGTATTTTTCTATTTATAGCGTTCATGTTTTGATACGAAAAATTTAAACTTAAAAAGCTTGAAAAGACGTATACTTCATCGCTAATGGTAAAAAAAAATATATATATGTATTATTTTTCCACCTTGTATATTGAAAATCTTATACAAGTTATCAGTGCGCAAGTGTCAAAGCTATAATAGGATTATCCTAATTGAATTTCTAATATCAAAAGAAGTTATGAATTAGTTTAATATTATTTTATTTCAATGTTTTAAAATAATAATAAAAAAACTAACATAAATTGTCATTATATATAATGTAAGTTGTTTTTTCAGCGGGTGATATCGCGGAACATTTCTGTAAGATAGATATTTTTGTGTGAATAAAATATTTTCTTTGGGAAGCTCGTGTTTTTCGCTTTCATTCATTTTTATACGCGTTCAGTAGCATTTGCTTTATCTTTACAACATGCCAAGTGTTCGTGATTTACACTTATAGTTTCAGGATAATAGTAAAATAGATCAAGTGTAATGATGTATAGGAACAACATACAGGAATGAATTAAGTAAAATGCTATATTTGCCGATACATTTTCTATGTTTTATGATAATGATAAACAGTCCCCCCCCCATCAAGCTAGAAACTTACTAATGAAAGGCTTTTACCAGGGAAACTTATGGACCTACAGAGCTCTGAACAACAATAATAACAAAGTGTGTAGGTATTTAAGATTAATCCATGGATGTTCAGAGACAGTAGCCTATTTTCGTTGCGGCCGTAAACGTATACATGAAATTGCAAAAATGATATGTTTCTAGCAATGTAAACGTTTCGGTAAAGCTAAATATTTTAGATTTTGGCATGATTTGTTTCCTGGAATTTTATTTTTATCTTCAAGCGACATAAACAGGTTTGGGTATTCTTAGAAAAGCAGTGGTCTTAGGAGGCAATCTTGACCCATTCCTAACAAACCTAGACTTTAAAATTCCCTTAAAGAACGACCAGTTATTAAATGATTATTTGAGCTTTAATGAGATTCACTGTTTTAAGCGCAAATTTGTCAATTGGGCTATTTACACTGTGTTCACCTTAGAGATCGAACCCCAACTTTTAGCGTTATAAGCCCTCGACTCACTACTAAACCACTAGGAATAACGTTAGACTGAAGAATCTGAAGGTGTCGTTAAAATGGATTTGGACAATAGGTGATTTATAGAAACAATGGACAACTTATATGTCTATAATCTACATAAAATGTTGTTCTTTAAAGTTTACTTAGAAGAAGAAACTCGGGGCGAAAACATTAAACTTTACTATTCGAAAGCGGTTTTATATGATTAATAAACGAAATATACATAAACGGAAGATTATAGAAGCTATTAACACGGGTAATGCTAGCCACTTTCGGAGGCAAGTACAGAATTTATAAAAAGGAAGACACAAATAAAAACTCAGAGGAAGTACTTCCAAATAACGAAATAGTGAGTACATCAAATGTACGATAACATTAAATGTGACTAGTAAAAACGAACTGCTCTATTCTAATATATAAAAAACACAATATACAATCCTCCTTTCAGTACCGATTTCAATTAGATATTCTATCTACCTTTCAACCATTAGAGATAAGAACATAGTTTGTAGGTCATTGGCTAGGACGAGTATTTTCAGTGGTACAAGTTACACAACAATGTTCTTAAAAAGGAGATCTGTTTACTACGAGGAAAAACAAGTTAAAAATACGTAGCCCAAAAAATCTTCGCGATAAATGAAGTGTAATACTTAAATTAGGGACAGTACATGACCTGAAAACATTATCAAGTCAATGTAAATGTTTTTATTTTGTTCGTATAAAAAATCAACAAAGAATTCGTATGAACAGATCTTTTTTTTATTATTATCTCGTACGAAGAGTGTGGATGTACAGGGAATAAATATACCCTAGAGATAACAAGCACACCGTTTGAACCTAGAATTACCAATGGGATCTATGGGCCCCTTTGAATTTTTTGTTTATTTAAACGAATTGTTTTTAACTTTTTATAGAACAAACTGCTTTTGAGTCCAAGACTTTATTAAAGAGTCTTCTTAATAACGTATGATTTAAATTGGTTTAAATTTCACGCAACTACTCGAGGGCTATCTACGCTAGCCGTCTCTAATTTAGTAGTCACCGCCAGCTCTTGATCAACTCTTTTACCAACGAATAATGGGATTGACCGTTACATTATAATGCCTCCTCATATGTTTTGGCCTGGTGATTAGGGCATTAGACTCGCAATCTGCGTGCCGCGTGTTCAAATCCCCGTCACCAAAACATATGAGTCACACACAAAAAATAAAAACCACCAATATGGTAATTAATTGATCCTATTAATTATTGTTGGAGTAATTAACTCTAGGTTTCTTACATAAAATTAATGATTCCACCATTTTTTATCAGTTCTTTACAATGTGTGTTCTAACAGGTAAAAACATAAACTTATGCGTCGTATGCGAATCCTAACGAAAGTGAACGGTGTTAAAACAATTAGGTAATTTGAGCTAGTTCAGCAATCTTCTATTTTCCCTTTTAAAACACTCACCTAAAGTGAAAGAAAATATCAATTCTAAAACTTAAATTCAGAAAACCACACGCTCATAAATCCTGTTGTTCTCTATCAGACGGACATAATGGTTCCCTATGTAAATATTTAGAAACTTTGAACTGTTGGAAAGTTTGATTCTAAACAGCTGTTATTTAAGTAAAACGCCGCCATTTGGGTTTATACACATACGTAAAATAATAATGCATTTGATTTTACATGGAAAAGTCATAATTAAAACTTAGAGTTATGGTGTTTAAGAGTGTATTTTAACTGATTTGTTCTATTTGTGATTGATTGGTAGCCTTCCTGATGATTCCATGATGCATATAAGTACGATTAAGCCACCTACAGTGCAAAACACAAAACAATTCATACGTGAGCATTACTTTAGCTTTAAATGCTTGTTTCCCTTTTGTTCATTATTTCTTTCTCCTTCAGTTAAAAATTGTTCTATTTAGGCATGCGTTTCCATTTTCTCCACTTTAGCTTGGTTCATTACACTGTAAGCAACTGAAAAAACAACAACAAAAAACAGCGACAACGCAAGTACCCGTGCTATTATTGCACTTGAACCACATATTGGTGAAGAAACTAGGACAGCAACCATAAACGGTGTTTCCCGCATTCATTGCCAAGGTAGAACATTAAATATAGGACAACGTCAACAACTTGATGTGCATAAATGTTTATTAAAAGTGATTTCCCAATTTCGTTGGTACGAAACAATCACATTTGGATTAAAAAAAAAGTCAAGAGGAAGTCGTGAATGTTATATATTACTACTGCAATAATAGACACTGATATGTAATTACTACTGCAATAATATAAAGTGATATCTAATTACTACTGCAATAATATACACTGATATCTAATTACTACTGCAATAATATACACTGATATGTAATTACTACTACGATGATATACACTGGTATATAGTTACTACTGCAATGATATACACTGATATGTAATTACTACTGCAATAATATAAACTGATATGTAATTACTACTGCAATAATATACACTGATATCTAATTACTACTGCAATAATATAAACTGATATGTAACTACTACTGCAATAATGTACACTGATATTTAATTACTACTACAATAATATACACTGATATCTAATTACTACTGCAATAATATACACTGATATGTAATTACTACTGCGATGATATACACTGGTATATAATTACTACTGCAATGATATACACTGGTATATAATTACTACTGCGATGATATACACTGGTATATAATTACTACTGCAATGATATACACTGGTATATAATTACTACTGCGATGATATACACTGGTATATAATTACTACTGCAATGATATACACCGGTATATAATTATTATATCGATAATATACTCCGATACATATTTACCACTGTGATAACATACACCGATATTTATATAATTACTACTGCAATAATATGCACCGATATATATACTTACTACTGCGATAATATACACCGATTTATATTTACTACTTAAATAATATGCACCGATATGTATAATTACTACTGCGATAATATACAATGACACACCAAAATAAGGTGAAAATGTGTTTTTAGTACTTGCACTTTTTTCGTTATTGTTTGTTACTTCGAGTGTACTTAGCACATACATTAAATAAAAATAATTTAGCTTAGAAGGTTTATAAGAAACGCGTGATATAAATAACGTTTATTGATTCACGTTCTTTGAACCGTACCATCTGATAGGTTCTTACGAAACTTACATAGTCCCAATTTAGTACAACTGACCTGAGGGGGAGGAACCATTTAAAACCTTAATCGCGTGATTGACTGGCACAGCTATAACGCCTATCATCAGCTTAACGTGTGAAACGTATTCATCGACATATCACGGCTCGAACCTTGGGCTTTTTGATACGCATCTCGGCATGCTTATCATTAGACCAAACCCTGCCTTTAAATTGGACGCCTTAAAGATTAAAAGTTAATTTCAAAAATAATCTTATGGGCTTCAAACCTTAAGCATTACTTCAATAAAATTACTAGTGCGTTCTAATAACTCGAAATAATTTTTAGCTTCTAAGGACAATCTAGTAAGGAGTCCTTTCAAAAACAAATTGAAGGACTTCATAATAATAACGACCCTATTATATGTTATCTTCATGTTGTTTTATTCATATTGGAAGAAGTTAGACTTTATAAATTTAGTAGATACTCACAGTATTTCAAAATTATTATTACAGCTAAAATTACAATCAAACATAACAAAAAAAAAAACTGCCTGCTTTTTTATTTGTATTTTTAGGGATCAAAAATTAGTTACTCATATCTATGTATGACAACAATAATATCAAGGGTGTCAGAATTTTAAACTATTATTCTTTGCCAATTGTAAAATAAAAGGCTTTAACTTATACTTCTTAATAGTATGAATATATAATGTGTTGTTGTTGGGCTTAGAATTCTTCTACAGTAGGTGTCTGTGATTTGTTAGCGATAAATGAACAGCACGCACTTCACTTGTTTTCAGAATAATACATATATTCGGAACAAGTTAAACGTATGTACAACAAATTCTTCTCACTATAGAGATTATAGGCATATCATAAATACTATATATGTAGTTCTTTCCTTATTGTCAAATATTCACTTAGGCCTATCCAATTGCTTTAAAATTTCAGTTGACAAGTCGAATTATCTTCTCTATCACTATCGCACTAGTATTCTGTGTGTGATTCACTTACAATGGTGGTGCGAATTATCGTAATCGTAATCGTTTGTTCTTTCTTGAAAATATCCTCTGTTCCTTTTGTTCAAGTACACTCCGGCTGATTCAATTGCCTTAGAACCACGCTTTGAAGGAATAAATTATTCTTTCTATCTCCTTTCCTGCTGTTACTTTTACTCTAACATATTAATCGTTAGGCCTATCACTTCTACAGTAGTTAACTTCAAACCGAAACTTTCCTTGCCCGTAACTTTACTCTCTTTTGCTATTGTCTGTCTTTGTCTGTCTATCACTTAATCATCTGCTCGCCTTCTAGAAATCTCTACATACTCGACTTCAATAAATTTTACGCGGCATTCGATAACCTCAACATCAATGAATTTAAACACAACTTCCAATAATCGTCTGCTTTTAACTCTTATTGTAACAAACTAAACAATAATAAAATATTCACTCACAAAATAAATTAATCAATTATATCTAAAATAAGCAGTTTTTTATATCACGACAAAGGGTTAAGCATATCGTGTCCATTAGTGGCTAAGCAGTAAGTCTGAAGGCCTTTAATGTTAAAAATCGGGATTCGATACCCGTCTGGGCACAGCACAGATAGCCCATTACGTAACTTTATACTTAATAACAAACAAACGCATAGTTTTGACTCGATATCATGTTAATTTATGCTAACGCGTATAAAAAAGTTATTTATCTTTAGCTTTACAAAAATACCTTTCAATTATTTTAAGAACAGTTTTTCTTCGAATTGTATGACGAAACATATTTAAACAGTAGCAAGGAATTCGAAATTTACCTTTGCTGCTCGATTTAAAAAAAAAGACGTGAAATTTTAATTATAGAATTATTAGCTTTTGTTACGAGGGTTGAATTTTTTACACAGTGGTTTGTGGAAGGTATGAGCTAAAGAAAGGAAAACCTCCTGCGGCGCAAAGTTTCTGTCCTGGTTTTTCCGCAGCTATGGGGGTTCTTGGTATAAGGTTTATATTTTATAGTCTCGGTATTTCTATTCTGCCTTTGATGTAAGGTGACAGGCAAGATCTGTACCACGACGTAAGCATTCCACCACCACACAATGCTAAGAGTATGTATTTGTCAAGATTCAGGTTCAACAAGTAGTAAGTTATTCATAGACTAAGGCATTAAAACCATTAAAGAAAACGTACCTTCTCAGAATTAGCAACAAAGTAATAAGTAGTATTTCTTTAAGTGATTAGTATGAAAACTTCTTTTCAACTTAATTAATTTGTTCATGTTTAGCAGACGGTAAACTGTACCATTTAGCCACTGGGTAAACAAACTCTGGTGTTTTTGTAGCCCAAAATAGAGCAACACAAAGAACGCGAAGTCAACTAGGTCAACTATTTTTCTTCGTAGCGTGAGTAACCACTTGAGTTGATGAATACTGGCAGTTAAGTTCCCTTACAAGAATTGTAGGTGAGCCACAAACACGGAAAACGTTGGAGGAACCAACGATTCTTTGCAAATAGTTAACAAAATAGAACTCGCTGGCGGAGTTGGAATCGAAAGCGGATGTTTGGAAGCCCATATAAAACTTGACCTATTTTTGAAAAGATTTTCGATTGATATGTCGTACAAGATTTGTGGGTGAGCTGCAAACACTGCAAATGTTGGAGGAACCAAAGATTCTTTGGAAAAAGTTAACAAATGAATTCAATTATTTTATTGGTAAACGCAAAGCTACACAATGGGATATCTGTGGTGTGTACACTGCCGGTATCAAAATCCGATTTTTAGCGTGATAAGCCCTCAGACTTCTGAGGACTCGCTAGCTGTTTCAACCGAGGGGAAATCGAACCTCTGATGTTATCGTTGTAAATCCGTAGACTTGTCGCTGTCGCTAGCATGATGAAATCAACAATCAACTGCGGAGTTGAGATCGAAAATCGATGTTTTAGAGCTCATACAAAATTTTGCCTAGTTTGGAAAAGTTTCGATGAACATGTTTATTTTAATTTGAACTTCATATTTACACATACACACGCACCTATACACATGCAGTGTTGATCAAAGGCTGGAGTTCAAGGTATTAACATTCATTAAAAGTGTCAAAGAAAAATATCGTTTTGTTCTCCATGTTATATTTATACTCAACATTATAATATTAGGCATTAAAAGCTCAGTTTAGGAAACGGTAAAGTGAATAAATACTATTCAGTAGGTCTTCCTTTAGCTTGAACTATAAGATTATTTCGATCACATATGGATGCTAACATTTTATTAAGGCTATCCTCCCTTTTTTTTTCTTGCTGTCTACTATCAGTTGTGAAAAGGTTTCCAACTGAATTAGTGCCAGTACTTTGAGGTGATAATCTCATAAAGTTTATAACTTTTCTCCAGATTGCTTTTATTTAGAACAGCATTAACTTCTGGACCATTGTCCTGGTGAAATGTCAAGTCACTAAGTGTTACGTTCCAAATAGGAGTTTTGTGATACTGTTTCTTCCTTATATCATAAATTCTTATATTTTGATTTGCTTACACATGTTTGCTTAAGTTTTTCATGATCACATTACTGCATAAAAACTCTTCTGCTATTTACCAATAATATATTATAAATAGAAAAAAATTACAATTTTAATGGAAAGTAGGGATCGTTGGTTATTGGTAGAATTGCTATAAGTATTCAAAACAAAATAAATGTTGCAAGAAGAAATACACAAACAAGTAAAGTTGTACTAGTAGGATAGATTTTAAAACGATTTTCAATACCTACTTTGGTTGACATTGTGATCTGTAAAACTGAATGAAGGAGTCTGAATCTAAGTAGTATCACTTTTCTTGTTTGTGTACTTTTTATTGCAGCATTTATTTTGTTTTGGGTACTTCTTATAGCAACTCTACCAATAACCAACGATCCCTACTTTCCATTAAAATTTGATTTTATTTTCCTATTTATTTGTTCAGTTTTTATATATCCATGTAATGGATATAACATCTATAAACATTCAGTATAACCTTATCCCTGAAAGCTATAACTTTTACAGTAATTAAAACTACAATCATATATTTATAGCATGTAATCCCTACTTTAGCCTACAGATAAGTGTATAAAGCTGCCAACGTAGGGATTAAATTTTATAAATTTGGGATTGTGGTTTTGATTCTTGTTTCATTACTTTTTATAGCAGGATTCCTACTTCATTTAAAAAAATTCATATTTTTTAATACTCCTGCTTATTTACTTTTTATGTTATATCTGTATAAAGTATACACTTTACCTTTAGAAACTGTCGTGTGTCTGTCCATCGTTATGTAGTGCCATCTGTTGGGTTCAATTGGTTTGGAAAGATATTTAAGTAAGCATGATATGTTTAACATTTATAAAAAATATCTGTACATATTTACCGGAATATCAAAAGTGGATAACCACAGACCAGTCAAGTAAGTTGGAGAAATCTTGTAGTGATAGTCCGAGCCGTCTAGGGGTTAGCCCCACTGACTGGTCAGGTAGTAGGTATGTAATAGACGAAAAAGTTGTTGTTTTATAAATCTTTGAATTGTTATACTGAAAATGTTAGCAATCTTTTTGGCGTAAAATTAGTATATATGCGAATAATATATCGTAACCAATACTTTGAATGGTTGGTTTTTCGCTTAAGAATTCAATAGGGTGGTTTTTCGGCGCGTGAATTATTTGGAAACCTTGTCGATTCCTACTATTAAGTACGGTAGTACTTAATAATATCATAAAATACAATGTCTTCATTCCATCAACTGGCATTCGTGAGTGCATAATCATATCACAACTTCAAGTACGTCCGTTCGGTAGGTCCCCCAGTGGGACAGCGGTAAGTTTACGGACTTACAACGCTAAAATACGGGGTTAAATCCCCTTGGTGGACACAACAAATAGCCCAATGGCTTTGTTCTAAGACAACCCAGCAAACCTTTGTTATTTGTATGTACGCCATCTAGTGACTACTATCGATATTAAACATTAAAAACAGCTAAAAGGGATAGAAAGAAAATGCAATATTTTTTTTTCTATCCCATTTTTAGCTGTTTTTAAATTTTAAAGTTTGTTGGATACCTCCACCATGTATATTATATTATAAATATCGTATCCTAATATCCCTAAAATAATCACACGAAAAAAATATAAACAGAAATTGTTTCGACGTGATATCTACGGTAATAAGTCTTTTTCGAAAGTTTATTTTAAGCATAAATTAAATGTTATTATATTTAACTAATCTTTATGTAGTTTTTTTCAAAGACTGTTTCACAATATATACAAGACGCCTTTTATACTGTTATGGTGTTTACAAACAAATCTATCGACATCATAGTACCCAGGAAATATTTATTTTGCAAAAAAAGATTTGGTAAAGAAAATATACTTTATATTTTGGATGGATTCTTACTAAATAAAAATTTATCTCAACCACCAACATCCCCTTCTGGCACAGCGTTATGTCTGTGGACTTACAACGCTAGAAACCGGGTTTCGATACCCGTGGTGGACAGAGCACAGACAGGCCATTGTGTAGCTTTGTGTTTAATTATAAACAAACAAAATCAACCATCAACAGGACTCGTACGCTTTCGCCATCTACCGGCTAAATTTCGGATCTTACTTTCGGAAAATGGAATATTTGAGGTGTTTATTAGGTTAAACAACTAAGTGATTACACCGTTTGCACAACGTAGATTGTATTATGTGTAATAAAGTTAAACACAAAAATTCAATACTACAAAATAAATACCTTACCTCATAACAATAAGTTACAATTGTTATTTGTGTTAAGTACTCGTCAGACCCACTTCCAGTAAAACCGTCACTCTCTTTTACTTATTAATGAACGTCCAAACCTCCAGCCATAAAACAAATTACTACACTAATTCTAAAGTTTTATAGCACAAACACTTTTGTATTATCTCACTACAATATGGAAATTCTGTGATGTCAAAACAGGGATAGAAAAATTAAATGAATTTTAAAGGCACTGCTCGTAGATGGAATTCAAATACATGAATTTAATATTTATCAACATAACAACTTTGTGGAAGTAAAGATGAACAATATGTGGCCCAAACCAAAGTGGTGTTTATGAAGTGTTTACTGCAGTTAAATTATACTTCGTCAAATTTCGTACAGTAAGCGGCTTTTACCCATATAATCAGGAAATTATTTCACATTGAGTCTTGTCTCAGCTATTACTGAACCCATCTAAGAATAAACCAAAATTGTTTGAAATCAAGACTAAAGTTTCGAAACTTAAAGCTTGACGTTATACACATATATGATCGCAGCCTCTAAGCTTTGAACAAAAAAGACACAACTCGAACTCGAGCCTCGTAGGAGGTATCATTACAGGGAGTTTGATAGAAAATATTAATCCAGGAAGTATCATACAATCCAAAGTTAAGATGGTTTAGGAAATTTCTTCCTCAAACAACTTCACGGTAATAAAGTAACAAAACACATGTATATTATGAATTAACAAATTATGCATCAGTTAGCTTATAAAGCAATCATTCAGAAGGACTCGTATGTATATGTGACTTTGAAGAGAATAGCTTACTTCACAGTGATGCTTTTTCTGTTATCCTTGAAAATCAAACTTACTTACTTCCAAGTAAGTTCAAATATTAACTGAACATGTATTAAAAATTACACTTACTAGAACTTTTTTTCTCTCTATTTTACATAAAACAAACCAAGTCATGTTTGAGTACACAAATACTTTAAAATCAATGCTAAAGTTTTATAGCACAAACGCTTTTGTATTACCTCACTTCAAATAGACTTCTTCAAATCATACAAGACAAAAAAAGAAAAAACAATGGTTATAAAGAGAGCTATAGAGTATTTTCTTCGATATAGGTTTTTATTAAACTTTAAAATTTTTATACATATTACTATTAATTCTTTTCAGTAACATTTTAAATATTTGAATATTATAGATTTATTTACTTAAGAGTTTAAAAGAGGCCTGGCAAGATCAGCGACCAAAAGCACCATCAGAGTGAGTATCTAATTATCATCTCATTAAAATATAGTAAAAATATTTTTTATACCAAATTAAAGTAAATATAATATAGGAAATATAACGGCGGATGTTTACATTTTGTCCGCAGAGGGTGCTGTGTTATCATAAAAGATTATTACATATGCAAATAAGATGATTATAAAAATCATTTTAATATATTTGACCAATAATTATATGATAATTTCATGTAGTTTATGATTTCATTATTACATATGCAAATAAGATGATTATAAAAATCATTGTAATATATTTGACCAATAATTATATGATAATTTCACGTAGTTTATGATTTCATTATTACATATGCAAATAAGATGATTATAAAAATCATTTTAATATATTTGACCAATAATTATATGATAATTTCATGTAGTTTATGATTTCATTTAATATTTTGACTTCTTAGAGTGTTATCTCTGAAAAACAAAATAAAGAAAAAATGTTACTGAAAATAGGGGGACGCGAACTTTCCACATCGTTTACTATAATTTCAAATCGACAGTTTTGAGTTAAAATTAGTTGTTAACAGAAAAACACCATCACACATCATTTCGCGACATTTCGAAATATCTAAGTAATACAGGTTGAAGAGAATTAGAAAAGGGGAAGCAAAAGTCAAGAAAAATAAAAGGTGAGTTTGAAATGTTTTCATGTATAATGCTTTGTTTTATTCTTGTTACATGTTCCACTTCATCTGAGGAAATCTTGGGGATTATAAAGGTAATTATGAATGTCCACTTTACTATTGCGCTTGTCTTATTATTTTGTTATTATCCTCCGGTGGGACAGCGGTAGTTCTTTTACAGTGCTAAAATCCGGCGTTTGATTCTCCTCGGTGGACACAGAAGATAGCCCAATGTGGCTCTGTTCTCAAACAAACAATATTTGTTATTGTTTTGATTTTTACAAATGTTTTATATTATTATAAATATAAAATATATTATCTATTGATCTTATTAATGCCAAAAATTCATATAGTTAATACAGAGTTTATCAATAAGTAAAGATACATTAAATACAAAAAGTTATAAGATTACCATTAGTATTTAATGGATCTATTCTTTGCAATATTTCAGATAGAAACATTGTTATACACCGTATTTACAGGATTTGAAACCTTGCCAGTGGGGTTATATCCTTTACTCTTGCAGAACAACTCAGTAGAATGTGTCTCTAGAAGTTTATTGGTTGGAAAGGATATACTGATACCCGGAACCAGAACGGAGCGACATACTAAAACAAATAATGACACTAGTTAACAATGCTCAAATAATGACACTGGTTAATGATGATTAAATAATGACACTGATTAACGATGATCAAACAATGACACTAGTTAACGATGCATGCTCAAATAATGACACTAATTAACGATGTTCAAATAATGACACTAATTAACGATGTTCAAATAATGACACTAATTAACGATGCTCAAATAATGACACTAGTTAACAATAGTGGTACTGGTTAACGATGTTCAAACAATGACACTAGTTAACGATGCATGCTCAAATAATGACACTGGTTAACGATGATCAATAATGACACTAATTAACGATGTTCAAATAATGACACTAGTTAACAATAGTGGCACTGGTTAACGATGATCAAATAATGACACTAATTAACGATGTTCAAATAATGACACTAATTAACGATGTTCAAATAATGACACTAATTAACCATGTTCAAATAATGACATTAGTTAACAATAGTGGTACTGGTTAACGATGACCAAATAATGACACTAATTAACGATGTTCAAATAATGACATTAGTTAACAATAGTGGTACTGGTTAACGATGATCAAATAATGACACTAATTAACCATGTTCAAATAATGACATTAGTTAACAATAGTGGCACTGGTTAACGATGATCAAATAATGACACTAATTAACGATGTTCAAATAATAACACTAATTAACGATGTTCAAATAATGACATTAGTTAACAATAGTGGTACTGGTTAACGATGATCAAATAATGACACTAATTAACGATGCATGCTCAAATAATGACACTGGTTAACGATGATCAATAATAACACTAATTAACGAAGTTCAAATAATGACACTAGTTAACAATAGTGGCACTGGTTAACGATGATCAAGCAATGACACCAGACAGCAAAGCACAATTTGTTTAAATTAACTACTTTCGTTTCATATAAGAATGTTCGAGTCTTAAAGTTATCATTCGATCGATGTAAGCAAATGAAAAACACAGTGTAACCGAACTATGTTTTCTGCAATAAAAGTATAAAGTAATAAAAATATTTTATAGAACTGAAGATCAAACATACTGTTGGTGTGAACGTACTTTGTAGGCTACATAGTGACTACAAAGCACGTTCACAACACAGTATGTTTGATACTTTCCACAATGATCTAGGTCCAGCTTATTTCTCTTCGGTTAATTTGTGTTCAGGGTTACTGATGAGGAGTGGAATTCTCCGAAACTAGTTTTACCCAATAACACACGTTGATCAAAGTACTTGGAACTTAGACTTCGAGGTTAAACAATTTTCGGAATACTAAGTTTATTAATAACTGTAATATTTTTACAGAATATGTAAGAAAGAAAGATAGAGAAATTTAAAACAAGATGCTTGATTGACATTTTTATTCAAAGATACGAAATTACAACAACCCGTGTCTAACAGGAAGTTGATGATGTAGGATGACCTATTTTAGTCAAGCCCAGTGTCAGTAGATTCGTTAGAAGTGCCTATTCAGGTCCTTCGGTGGAACAGCCGTAAATTTTACAGATGAACAATGCTAAAGTCTGGGGTTTGATTCGAAATTCGTAAAATATTTCATAGTATTTATTTTTCGGGTTCCATGTTGTTCGAGCGGTTCTATAGAATGTTTCGAGTTAATGTCTATTTGAGAGTTTGAGAAAAACAGCAGAAATAAATATTAATGTTGTTTGATTAAACGAACACAAAAATACGAGGCTGTGTTTGGTATATTGGAAAATGTATATCTCTTTTTTTAATTAATTTGGCTTTAGAAAGTTTATAGGTTCAGAGCGTTCGTGATGATTACAAGACATGTGGCGATTTGTTAGGTATTAAAGGATTTGTGTTTATCTATAAATGATCATTTCATACCTTGGAAACTGTAATAATTGATTGTAGTAACACTGAAAAATGAACTCGAAACCCAATCTATCATTCGATTCATAATTTGTCAAGGAGTTATACCGGTTTCGGGGAATTTCAACCCTCATCATTAATTTTGACAGAATAAGACTAAGTTTCATTTAGTAGAGTGTGTATTGTATGTATGGTGTTTTGAAATGTCTTTTACTCATACAGTGATCCCAGAAATTTCAAAACTACAAAATACAATGTATGTTATAGAAATGTTAAGCATATCATTATAGAGAAATAATCTCTAAATATAATATTTCTGTAATAAAATATTTTAAGCTTACGACAAAATTCAAAAAGTCACGTAACGATACGACCGATTTATTTACGAAAATAGTTTATTAAAGCAAAAAAAATCAATATTTGAACTAAAATTAGCACCTTAAATAAAATAATCAAAAGCAATTAATCAGGGTAGATAATAAATCACATTTTATTTCTAAAAAAAAAATCAAACATTGGTAAGTAATGGGTTAAGGCGCGTGTTCTGAGCTTATTGCTTGTTATCTCGAAACTGTTCACACAAGATCTTTTAATATTACATAAAACGTATTTTCAAAACAAAAACAAATGTTTTCACGTTATTTTTTCTGTTTTATAATTTGAAATAAATCGAATGTTTACGCTTTGAAAATAACGCAGACATTTTAAATGATGCGTTTAGAAAAAAAAAACACCTAGAGTTTTTATATAATATTCCAAAAAACAAAACAAACAAAAACACACACATATACCCGTGTGTTTCAGAATTGGGAAAAGTAATATCGACATACAAGACATTCGACTAAATTGACATGCCATCCATGAAGAGAAATGCATTTGATAATAATGATTACAGTACAGGCATCAAGTTACAACGTACCTGAATCGTTTTTCTTTTTGGTTGCTTCTAACTTAAAAAAAAGAGCATCCATTACTTTTTACATTATTCAAAAAGTCTTTGAAATTTTCACTACCTTTAATGTGTCCACAATGTTCCCCAGCTAGGATTTCTGCCGAAAATGAACAGGGCATCAAAGCCTGCGCAAGCCTGTGCAAACTAGGATTTACTAACCACACCTACTTGATTGGGCTCATGGTTATCGATTAACCTGACCACGGGCAAGTGGTAAACCTTCATGCAATTGATCTGTACTACTGTCTTTTGTGATAAACTGGTCATTAGCGTAATAGATGCTATGGACACATCATGCGAAAACCAGAGGAGTACGTTGGTAACGTAGTGAGATAGGACATGGAAACCTGTCAAAGTTGAAGAGGAAGATACTATGATGGATCGGAACAACTAGAAACGGGAAGATGTCATGATGGATCGGAACAACTGGAAACAAGAAGATGTCATGATGGATCGGAATAACTGGAAACAGGAAGATGTCATGATGGATCAGAACAAATGGAAACAGAAGACTCGTAAAGTGGACTCATAATCACATGAGATAAACGCTAAGATGATGATAACGATAGATGTGTGTGATAGTATGTGTGATGTCCACTGCTTTAGACTCACGAATGAGGAGTGGTTTTTATCCAACTACTCTGACATTGTATCTTCTGGTATGAAGATAATTTCTGGAGCACACTTGCACTTGAAACAAGTCGGACGCGGGTCATTCTTCATGCTTCTTCTCGACATTCTGTGGGTTTTGGACTCGACATGCAAAAGCTATTATCTTTACGTGACCGAACTTGCATTGTCAACCTATTCATTGTGGATTGCGTATTACAAATGATCTGGTGATTTCTCGCTAACTGTGATTGCCTTCTCATCGTCCCATTAAGTGTTCTTGTGGAAATACGTTTAATTCCCACGATTATTTTGTTTGTGGTATGGCTGTTTGTATTTTGTTATCGTTACTAAGTTATAACTGTATTTATATGTCGGGGTTATTTGCATAGAACATGGTCGATTTATATTATTGGGTTGACTAAATGTATTTGATTATTGGTAGACTTCCCCACCTTCCCAAAAACCTTCCCCACATGGAGACTAGATGGAGCTGCGAGTATAACTGCTGTTTGACTGTTTATTGGCCTTTCTGATTGGTTAAGTATCATACATAGTAACACGTTTTTGTTGTTGTTTGTTATTAAACACAAAGCTACACAAAGGGCTATCCGTGCTCTGTCCACCACGGGTATCGAAAACCAATTTCTAGCAGTATAAGTCCGCTGACATACCACTGTGCTACTGAGGGGCCGTTTGTGTTGTTGAAATATTCTGTATTAATATTCTATATCTACTAAACATTCTAGAAATCGTTAAGCTCAGTTCTACCTATTTCAATTGACAAAACCACGATACTGCATTCTACAAGATCTTAAAAATTTCAACAAAGTGTCACAAATTTCCTTCAGAGAGAACATTTATCTTTTTTGATTTTTAAATTTAAACTACCGCAGTCATAGACTTAACTCAGCAACTCGTGAACGTTTATTGTATCTTCGGAATATTATTGGATAACGTATTTCTCTTCGGAATGTAATTGGATAGAATATTTTAACACAATTTTACTTAGTGTATTTACTTTATTTGAATGTTTCTAGGCGGATTTATTCTGTTGGTGCCCCCACCTTCGGGTGACTTAAAAGAAAGTCTGAGAGCTTATAACGCTAAAAATCGGCTTTCGATACCCATAGTGGACTCAGTACTGATGGTCCGTATTGTAACTTTGCTCTTAACAACAAACAAAAACTGACTGGCGATATACTGAATTTCATGCAACGATGAAATTACTTGATGTCGTCAGTTACTTGTGGAACATAGATCTTTCTTGTTATCTAATTAATTTCATTAGATATAAAACGAAAATAACTTAGAAAAGTCAATCAACAACGATACGTTTGCAGGCCTAATTGTTCCAAAGCTTTATTCTAATACAAAACGATACTTTCAAAACTTTAACTGTTTTTACCTTAAAGTAATAATTTTGATGGAACCGAGAAAGCAATCGTTAAAGTAAAAGTCACTAGAGGACAGCTAAGACACTTGTACTGTTTCAGACCTGTTTTGTTTCGAAACTTCATTTGTTTTTTTTGGGTTAGGCTTGACCAAATAACTAAAGCGAATCCGTGGTTCCAAACTTGATTCCACTGATAATACTTCGCGATATCCAGTTGTGAGCAGCTCAATCAAGTGACAGTCAATTGCATATTCTTTTAGGATTCTTGGAGGCTTAATTAACAACTGTCTACCTTCTTTCTCGTCAGTAGCTCAAACTTAGGGACATTTATATCTGAATTCTAGATGGTCTCTGACCTGGACGTTTAGTTCACATGCATATAAAATGCTGTTTTAATTGAAAACATTAATTCAAATTTTGTTACTGATTTAAACTGAGAAATGAAAAGTACATGAAAATAATGTATATAAAGGATAAAAAAGAAACATCATCTTTTGCATAAATATATTTGGAACAAGTATCGGAACTTTAAAGCAAATGTCAATTTAAAGATAAATATTTGATTTTGATGTCATACAATTTTTAATTTCAAACTCTAAGAAAATTCATACCACCAAAATAATTGGATACAAACTATTTCCCATAAATTAGTGCTATCGCTAATTTCCATCACGATCATCTTCAGTTGTTCCCTTGCTAAGAAGCAGGGGAAGACAGATGGCGCTTCCTTCGATTCTACTTTTTAAACTTTCTTCAAATCCACCTTCTTTAAAACCATATCCTAGATCTTCTCTAAATCCATTTATCAGGCCGCTTACAAAACTCCCTCCTACGTCCATTTATCAGGCTGCTTACAAAACTCCCTCTCCTACGTCCATTTATCAGGCTGCTTACAAAACTCTCTCCTACGTCCATTTATCAGGCTGCTTACAAAACTCTCTCCTACGTCCATTTATCAGGCTGCTTACAAAACTCCCTCCTACGTCCATTTTTAAAGACTCTTTCTCTGTCGCTGACACAGCCTGTAAAAATGAAACACTTAAAAAATTCAAACTTTTAATACAAGCAACAAAAATGCAAAAATGAGCCTTCTATTGGAACATTTTTTTCATCTATCAAATCGCTTATAAAATATTTATCAGTCCATTTAACACATTTTGTTTTTAAAATGTGTAAGTCAAATATCCCTACTCTGTGTCTTTCTGATTCTAATGTTACATTTATATTCCTCGTCTGTTGTTGTTGTTGATTTATAACACTAAGCAACAAAAATGTTTTTTTCCCTGCTATTAGAAACAAGAGGGAATCCTAAATACCCGCGTCACTTGAAATTCTTTTAGGCAGGATTAAAGTAAATTAATGTATGAAACCTTTATTTCCTTTTTATTAGCTATATTTTTGTGCGGCAGCAATACCCAGGGTGGAGCGCGCGTATATCGATTCGATTTTATCACTCATCAGGATCTCTATCAGCCTACCCCCAAATTGAAATTCTTTTAGGCAGAATTAGAGTAAATTAATCTATGAGATCTTGAACGTGGTCAAATACATAAATCGAGTAGGTTTGATCTCATGAGTCCAAAACTGTAATTATATCTTAAATCGGTCAAGAGATGAGGGAGCTATGACATATAAGTTTGTACTTGAAAAACTCAGAGCCATTCTATGAGCCGCTATGCCGCGGCTAAAAATGCAACTGTTTCTAAGTAATTTGACGATGTTGATTCTAAAAAATCATGTTGAAACTTATTGATCACCTCTAGTTTTCGAGTTATGATAGATTTGTTCAAAATATTCTTATATATCATGAAAATAACAACTATTTTCTTAATAACTATTTATTCACTGAAAATTGCATTTAAGAATGTATAATTTGCATGCTTTCATGAGTTTCTTTCATATTCACAGCATGAGCGACAGGAATCGCTGGCTTAGTGTTTCCATTGTGCAAAAGTACAAATTTCAGACTAACTTTAGATCAGTTGATAAAATGTCCGCATTCTTGAGGATGATGTTCAGTACCTAATTCTTCTATTATTGCATCAACATTTGTACAGAAACAAAATATCTTGTATGCTGTAGTGAGAAACAAGACTTTGATACCGACTTCGGTAAGTTGAAACTCTTGTTCCTGGAGTTAATATATTCCATTGCTGTAAACGAGAGCCAACAAGTTCCCCATGTTACTTTGATAGAGACAAATCACAAATCAAATCATTTAGCTCTTCTTCTGTGACCAGATGAGGCAGTTTATGTTGAGATACTACGGGAATAGAATTACTAGATGAAGAGGATGAAGATGACAGATTCACAATATAACTCTTCTGTTTCCCAATTCGCTGGTGGGTGTGGCACTGGAAGACCATCCCCACGATGTAATGGTTTCATTGCAGATCCAATATCTGGATATTTAATCTACTGTTTAGATCTCCCTGGATATCCAGAATTATTAGCCATACGGGGACTGTAAATGGCCCATTTGCTTTCTTCACATTCAGCCACTGTGTCAAGTCATATGTGCAAGCTCTACAGTACATATGTAGAGCCCAATGTTTTTCTTGGTCACCAATTTTACACCAAAAACCTTGTGTGTGATGTTTAATGTATTTTCTACAACTGTATCAGAAACTGTTTGGGTGATTTTTGCACTTTCGTATTTTACTTGAACTGAAGGAAGTCAACATTTCAAATGATTTTATAAAAAGAAAAAAGAAAATAATTCATGTTTACAGAACTATAGTTTAAAAGATAAAAACAGAGTTTTGCAGAATTTGATTATATCGCGGGCATGATGCGAGCAAAAAGATCGGACTTTGTTTTGACAATGCGCAGAGAAAGGTAAAGTGACCAACTGAGTGAATGAGAGGCATCTGAGAGTTGTCTGATTCCGCCCCTTTTATGCTCAGTCGAGGGACTTCTCGAATGCTCAGGGAAACTGAGCATGTGAGAGGTGAAGCAGGTGAGCGTGGGAATAAAGCAAAAGTGGTGCAATTTGCTAAAATTATATCGAGAACAAATAGCATATATGAAAAATAATTTTGGAATCTTACACCAATGCAATACATTCAATGTTTGAAGTTATAAAAGATGTATGCCTTTTACCCGTTCAACAGTCCAAGTAAATTAAATTTCACAGCATAAATCTATTTTACTGAGTTGATTGCATGGTATTTCACATAGTGCTGATAAAATATTGAGATATTACAATAACTTAAAATCTAGAGGAGATGGACAAATTCTTACTACATTTTTGAAATCCGCACCATCAAATTACCCTGAATTACTTGAGTTTTCTCTAGTAGCAATTTTTTTGTTCTGAATTGTAGTCACATATCATCAGGAATAGCTTCTGTCAACAAAATTATTGTATACCCCAAGTACTATGTATGATATCACATCGCAATAACACTGATAATAATTTGAGTAATATTCTGTTATGCACGCGTACCATGTCCTCCTACCCTCTATAGTGATATAATTATTTTTATAAACTATTCACTATTTAGTTTCTGCACTGTCATGGTGGCAACACGTGGTTCAGATTGTCTAGCGATCACACAATTTAGGAACGCTTTTAGTTTTCAGTATTTTGAGGCTATAGAAAATGAAAATTTTTTCCATCATATTTAAACTGTTCAGACTTTATCATTTCTACACTAACCCCGAAAACTCAGACGAATACTCTCACTCGGGAAGTTCACTTAAATCACGGGGCCGAACCTTCAGTTATTCGGGGGTTGTTCTATTAGAAAAAAAACTTATTGAGAAATCAGTTTGATTTGAAAATATCATAACATCTTTCTTTACCGACAAGAGTTAGCAGTGGCTGCTGTTGACTAGCTACCTTTTATGTAGAGTCAAGTCTATTAGTTCAAAGATAGGGTATCTGTGGTATCTAAACCTTCTGCTGTATCGTGAAATTGTGAATTTATCCTTTTTTTATTTTCATTGGAAAAAGATATGACAGTTTTGCTTTATGACTTGCAAGCCACTGTTAAAGATTGCTTTCATATCACTTTGTTAGGATTGTGCTATACTCGCACTCTGCTTTCCTTTCTACTTTATTAAGGTTGTGCTTATTTCTATCAGGAATTAACTCATAATATTTTAAACATAACAAATTTCTGTTTATTATTATAATCAATGACACATGGATTTAGAACTCGGTTTTATTTTTTACTGTTATATAATAAGTTGTAATTGTTTTAGTCCACTATGTTTGTATGGACACATATCTATTAGTATTATCGACGTCAAACGCTATGGCTAGAATTGTGTGTTTTCTACGTATTTCTAGCCTTGCCATGCTCTCCTTTCTTCTTTAAAACGGTTATGAAGAATTCTGTGATTGTAGTTTTGTACTATCTTTATTACTTTTCTCTGTTTTGTTCTTAATGTCCTAATTATAGGCCCTCTTTGCTTTCAACCAGTGAAAACGAGCCCACAAAGCCAACAAAACAGTATGCATGTTTCAAATCTGAATGCTCAAGTTCTTTTTCAGTCTAATAAAACTTTATTTTCACTTAGTTTGTTGAAAATTTACTCTGTGTTTTAGTGGCTGCTTGAATTCCTATGCTCACAACATTTTGATAAAGGCTACCAGATACTACCAATGAGGGTCCCACAGAAACATGATCTATAGGACGAAAGTCCCACATAAATATGGCTTTTCGCCATATAGACCAAATGATGAAAGTTCCAGAGAAACATAGTCTGTATAACGAAAGTCCGACAGAAACATGGTCTATAGCATGTGATCAATAGATTGTCTAATAGAGGCTTGTGTCCCTTTACTTTGTAAAGAAGACTGCTGGAGAGAGACTAAGAAACGATTTCCCTATTCTGTATATACTTTGCTTTCCTGGTATACGTAAACTGTGGATTTCCTGTATGTAATGATGCAACTTTATATAACTTGTTGCCCCCAGTGGCACAGCGGTATGTCTGCCGCTTTACAACGCTAGAATCTGGGTTTCGATACCAGTAGTGGACAGAGCACAGATAGCCCATTGTCTAGCTTTGTGCTTAATTACAAACAAACAAACCCTCGTTGTTAGCGGTATTTTAGGCCGTAAACTCAATATCTCCTGAGGTTTCGTCGACTTAAGAGATTATTGTTAGTTTTATATTTTATACCTAACTGTCGAAACAAAATAATCTTCGTGTTATAAATTACATAATAAAATAAATAAAAACATTATGTTTATGCCAAACATTTTAACTACTAATGTTAATGAAGGTAGCATTGAAGAAAGAATAGAGTATAACTTACAAAACACATAAAATTAGTGTTTCCTTCATGCACTATGGCTGTCCTTCGAGAAGCCGCTACAATCTCAGATGCCATTGAAGATAATAAACAACTATATTATGCGTCCGATTTTCTTGTGTATTGTTAAATGACATTATTCCTGAGTTTTATTTGATTTTGTTCAGTTTTAACACTTCTTCACTTTACCTGTCGCCTGGTGGACTAGCAGTAAGTTTGCGGACTTAAAATACTCAAATTCGGGGTTCGATCCTTCTCGGTAGATAGACTACACTAAGAAAATAACAACAACAAATGCTTTAAGTTGTCATTGCCACTGGTTTTATTTCTTTATTTTGGCTGCACAGGGTAACATTAATTTTACTTAAATTGTCAACAAATTAATTTTTATATATAAAGTAGAGTTACATGTCTTAACGTAAACGATATTGTGAACTAATTTCGATGAGGTTTGGTAAAGAAACTCAGGTTGATCTTCCAAAGGTCGAGTTTAACTAGTTGAATAATCGGACGAATGTTTGAGTTTAACAGCCACTTCAATTTTATCACCACTAGGCCTTCATGGTGATCAACTGAGCGAGGAGGTCAAGTACCCAAACAAGTGAAGCCAAACAAACGAAAGTGGTGCTTAATGCCGCATGTGACACGTGTGTCTTTGCATCTTATGAACGGTTCGTGTGCCCCTCCCCCTTTATTTACACCATTACTTACACACACACACACACACACAATATATATATATACACTTCCAAAGTTCAATCAGCTGCTTTAGTTTATACATCACGACATAATACTTTTCTGTTTCATATTTTAAAACTTAATGGTTCATTAACTGTAACGATATTTGATATAGGTCTTGCCGTTTTTATAACATTAATTTTATTTTATAGCTGCTTTATTGTACCGTGATAACTACATATGTATGCATTATATCTTTAGATTTGGTCACTCTATGTGGCTCACCAATATGTCTGAGGGCTAATAATTGGGCTTTGATATCCGTTGTGGGCAGAACATAGGTTGCTCATTGTATATATTTGCGCTTAACAACAAAACAAACAGACCTTACACTTTCATGTCTTTCTATATTTTTTGAAACTATGTTTTGTACACGATGCACTTATTATAGTCTTTAAAAATTTTAATTCCATTCGAATTCGTGCCATGCATAATTCAATTTCTTTCATTCATAGTTTTCTGTTTTGTATTGTCTTTATTATTTCTCTTTGTATTTTATTTTGTAGAAGTGGACTGGGTTATGTCAGTCACAATAGTATGGGTTAGTTATTCCAGTTAGTATGCACAGTTCAGGATAGAAGATGTTCCTGTTTCAACTAAAGATATTTATGTTAAAGAATTTGTTGCTGATTATGTGAAAAAGCTGAAAGTGCATTTTTATTTTTTCAAAGTTTATGCTGTAACTTTTGAAATACGCAATGAACTAACCTGAACAACGTCCGAATACATTTGGCTTTTCTGTAGTGTTGTAATTATTATGATGTAATGTTGTAATTATTATGATGTAGTGTTGTAATTATTATGATGTAGTGTTGTAATTATTATGATGTAATGTTGTAATTATTATGATGTAGTGTTGTAATTATTATGATGTAATGTTGTAATTATTATGATTTTGTGAACTCTTTATTGTCTTGCATTTAGTAATTATGAGGTTTTATTATCTTATGTTGGTTCACTGTAAACTGTTATGTGATAGTTAAAAGATAATTTTTTGTCTAGAAATGTCGTTTTGTCTCAACGTTTGACTACACTGGTTTGCCAAAAAAAATTCCAACAGCGACAACTTTCATACATTTATTAAGAATCTTCTCAAAGTCTGACTTTGTTATTTTTAAATATGTGTCACGTGTGCACGTCACGTTAAACAATTTAGATAAATAATATATTGTTGTATAGACAATATACGCGTCTTAAAAAATAAGGACTTGAGTGCAAGTTGTTAAAATATTGTTAAATTGTTCATTTTTTGGGGTACTCTTGTTTTTATTGTTTTATTGGCACACTTTTGTTCACATTTATATACTGAATTTCTGTGTTTTGAGATGTGGGTATGTAAACTGTTTCCGTTTCTCTAATATATGTGTCTCCACAACCATTACTTGTAATCTGATAAACTAAACTTTTTAATTTCCACCCCTGACCTGTACCTGAGGGCCTAGTGATTAGCGTTTTGGACTGGGAACACGAAATTCATGGGTTTGAGATATGGTGTTATTATAAATGCTTTGCAATTTCATTTGTGAGTCCACTATAACCGTCGTTCGAGTAAGAGTAGTCGCTTCAGGTGCTGCTGACCGCAGTTCAAGATCAGGATTGACCATATTTGAACTATAGGGGTATCTGACATGACCGTTTAGCCCATTGTGTGATTGTGTGACTTCAGGTGCCTGCATTATTAACTCTTGCATAGCAAGTGTTCACATACTGTATGTGTTAAAGGTGTGTTTGTGTGTGTAGTACAACTTCTCTGATATAACAATACACCTCTACAACCTATAAGCCAGATATGTATTACATTTAAATTTTCTTAGCTTATGTTTATCTGTTATCAATAGGAAACGCTGTTCCTTGAATTGAGAGTTTCCTATGCCTTTAAATCTTGAGCCTAACCTCCATTTAAGTCATACTTCTGCTGGTCTTTCTTAAGAATTCCGTAGTTTTACTGTTTTAGTCATTGTATCTGTTTTCATTGGTATATTATCGATGTCCTAAGTCTGGGTAATCTTTTTCTTTGTCACTCATCAGTGAAGACATGTCCGTAAAGCCAGCTGACCAGTGGGTATGTTGTCAAGTTTAACTGTTTAACTTATACTTTAATCAACCTTTATTTTATACTCCTTTTAATTTACGTTCCCGTTTGGTGTGTTAGGCCAACGTTTTATTTTTAATGTTCAATTAATATTATAAACATTCATATGTTTTCTATATGTATCTGGTTTTATCTCTTCACTTTCATCTCTTTTGGACCTTTTTTTGTTCTTGCAAATTAAGTCCACGGGTCTCAATTACTTGCGGGTTTGTAGTAACTGTTGCTAATCAAGATTACCACAAGTGAAAGTGGTTAAAACATGAAAATGGTTACAGGGGTGAACGCACAGCCTGTCTGGAAATCTTGGAAGTACACTAGGACGACGCAACGAAGCTACTCTTCGCCAGGTGCGATTATGTCTTGTAGGTATCTTTTATGTATTCGTTACTAACCGACTCTGTTTATTAAAATATCTAACAAACAAGCAAACAAACCGCATGTTGAAATACATGCGTGAGTGCGTGAAGTGATAAAATAGGTCGCAAGTTTGAACAAAACGTGATATCATTGGAAATACTAATAATAAAAAATGACACATAAGCCAGTAATTTTCGTTTCAGGTCAGAGGACTTACAAAACAACACTGGCTCATAAGTTAAAAGCAACCACCTGTCCAGTTTCTTAGTAATTTTAGTGTGAATATTCTTTCTAACTGAAATAGAGAAACTGTCGTATCGAAATGTAGATACATTACATTGTTCTATTCCAACAAATCACATTGGAAAATTAACAAACAGGTTTAACTGAATTGAATTGTTTTGTATAACAATAAGTTTTCTTCTTTCATTATAACAACACGTTCTCGTGGTAATGTATCTAAATATATATAAAAGAGATACAAATATGAGAAACAATTAAAATTTCTGAATCATAGAAGATAACTAAAATATCAAATAGCAAACTGTCAGTTAGTGTGTTTCCCATGTTAAACAGTCGGATAAGACTAAAATATTCAATAAGAGAAACTTAAATAGCACAAAGTTGTCGAAAAATAAAGTAATATGTGACGTATTTCAACTTCAAACATTATACATCATTTTATGAAAACACAGAAAGAAAATCTCACTGAATGATCCTATTTACCACAATGTTGACAATTGATTAAAACGTATACTTTCTACTGTCCTTGTTCGTGCTTTGTTTTCTTTAATTAATGTGAAGAACATTATTTAATACTTTTCTAAATTCCGAAATAAGTTTATCTTTGGAAAGGTTGTGATATTAATAGAAACAACGTAACCAAAATTTCAAAGATCCGTAAAAATAGTGGTTACAACACTGTTTGTTTGTAATTAAGTACAAAATTACACAATGTGTTATCTGTATCCACCACAGGTATCGAAGCCACTGTGGGGCTTCTACTATTGTGACAATCAAAGTAATTTTGTTGTAACTATTACCTACTATTGTGACAATCAAAGTAATTTTGTTGTAACTATTATCTACTATTGTGACAATCAAAGTAATTTTGTTGTAACTATTATCTGCTATTGGGACAATCAAAGTAACTTTGTTGTTTACTATTGTGACAGTTGGTATAACTTTCTTGTAATCACTGTCTATTATTGTGACAGTTAATATAACTTTATTGTAACTATTATCTACTACTGTGACATTTCAAGTAATTTGTTATAACAGCTGTTTAATATTCTGACAGTTAAAGTAACTTTGCTGTAACCACTGCCTACTATTGTGACCGTTAAAGTAATTTTGTTGTAGCTATTATCTACTACTGTGACAATCAAAGTAATTTTGTTGTAACTATTATCTGCTATTGTGACAATCAGAATAATTTTGTTGTAACTATTAACAGTGATTACAAGAAAGTTATATCAACTGTCACAATAGTAGACGGTGGCTACAACAAAGGGTGATATATATATATATATATATATTCTTCCTTTCTCTAGTTTTCTCTAATGGAAACATTACTGGTTACAATAGTATTCTGTAGTGACATAAGTACCACAGTTTGCATACAAATTAAGCCAGTTGTTATATAATAAAACAAAATTTATCTTTATTTGAGAATAGAAGATATTTATTAATACGATATGCAACATTGCATCCAATGTAACTGATCGCTTAAAACTCTTTAAAACAAGAGCGATTTGAATATTCCGATTTTGCACACACGATTGTAGTTTCAGTGATGATCGACGCTGCAAGTATGGAAACCGAACTATATATTCTTTTGACGTTAGATGAAGTTTTCTTAATGACAACTGGGCCAAGACAATGTCTTTTTTTTTGTTTCTTTTTATCGTATGTTGTCACACAATAATGATTTTTTTCTGCTGTGTTATATCTATCAGAAAAAGAATACAATTGTTAACAGCTTATTACATAATCTGATGATGACAAAACCTTGTCGAAACATTGTACATTTGCTGTTATGTTAAATTATATTAAAGTTTTTCTTCATTACCCATTCAAGCCGTTTCCAGCCATTATTAGTCTCAAAGTGGGTTCCTCGTCATCGAATTTGAATCAGAGAGATTGCATAACCTCGCTACGCCGCTCATTTACGAGACTGCATACATTTATATTGGATAACGTCAAATTTCACTTTCAAAAACTCAGAAAATTCTTTTCAGATACAGAATGATGAACGATTCGGATCATTTTTTGTAGTGTAATGAGGAATCTGATTTTTAATGTGTCCGTGAAATTTGGTACAAATACGATCACACGATCACACTTTACAGAGTTATTACCCCAAAGTCGAGAAAATGCCCTATTTCCCCATTATAAAAATGCTTCAAAGTGATCCAGAATTAGGATCAAGATTTGAATTCGGACCAAATTTAGGAAAGACTGTCCCATATTGAATTCCCATCTTGTGTAATCTTGTCGTAATTTATCTTCATCAGGATTCGGTCCACGTTTTGGACCAGGGAGGGTCAGGTTCAGCGTAGACCTCTTCTCCCCCTCCCATCTCTGGAATTGTTATTTTGTTTGCACTCTTACCGAATCCTAGGTAATAACTCTTAAATTTTGTCCATTGCAAGATAGCAATAATATAATGCTGATGATAGAGATGAAATCACTGGAAATTGGCGTCATCATCATCATCTTCATCGGGATTCGGTCCATATTTGTACATCGGTTTATTAGTTTTCGAAATACGTGCAGAAACACAGACAGACAGATAAACACACACACACACACATACTGACTCGATTGCAATACCCTCGCCTCCAGAGGAGGCGAGGGTAATAAGCTAAAAATGTATTGGCAAACTAATTTCTTGTGCTTAAGAATGTGAGAGACAAGCGCTTTACACATATTTTAAAGTGCAATTGAACTATAAAATACTTTATACCATTAATGCTTACGACAATAAATGTGCAATAAATATATCATCCACTATCTGCCAAAGAAAGATTAATATTGACAATTGCACAAACGCATATTGTGATAAAATTACTTTGTAAATAAAGAGAAACATCAACTGGTGGAAAGCTGTGATGATATTATAAATTGTTATTGAGGGTCAGGATTGCACGATTTTTTAAATCAAACTTTAAAATTGAATTAAAGCATTATATTCTTTTGTTATCGAAATAAACGTAATCGCATTGTTTTTAGCTAGGTTTGTGGCCGTAACATTGCTGTTCGTCAAATATTTTATCTTTATAATATTGAAATATTCTATTCTCATTGTAACAGTATCTTGTACACGTACACGGATAACAGTATTAGTTTAAAATAATTGTGTAAATCAACGTTTTAGCTGCTCCTGAGTCGCGGATTCGATATCCCGTCACCGAACATGCTCACCCTTTTAGCCGTGGGTGCATTATAATGTCATGGCCAATCCCACTATTTGTTGGTAAAAAAGTAGCTCAAGATTTGGCGGTGGATGGTGTTAACTAGCTACCTTCCTTCTAGTCTATTACTGCTAAATGGACGGCTAGCGCAGATAGCCCTCGAGTAAATTTGTGCTAAATTCCCCTAAACAAAACATCTAAATTTCAAAGGAACAATCTATGAGCATGTTAATAAGTGTTCCACGACTCAAGATTCGTAACTTATTGGATTTGGAAGAAGAACAGTGTGTGTCAGAGTATATACTCAGATTGCGATTATCCACAAAAGCAGCATTAAGCATGATGGGTGAATGAGATCATCGTGCTTGGTTTTAGAAGTTGTAAGACAACTTCTTCAAGTGTTTTATACAGTATAATAGACGCTAAAGTAACGCTATACACATTTAAAAAATCTTTTGAACAGTATAACTGTACTGTGTGCTTTTTCTTGTTTGTTTTAGTGCAAAGCCACATTTAGCAATAGCTTTATCTCCCGTGGGGAATCGAGCCTAACATTTTAGAGCTCTAAGTCTGTAAAGTTACCGCTGATCCACAGGGATATAAGGTTTTTATAAATAGCAGAAGATTTCAAGAATAATAATGTTAAATAATTATAGTTCAGACAAGGGAAACTTTAGTAGGACGTAAGACTGGTAACCATATTTTAGATCGTTTTATCTATTAAGAACGTCTAATCGCTGCTGATTACAATAAGGCATTATTATACAAATAAACAAAATTTTTAAAGGGGATTTTATCAAAGGAAAATAAACTTTTAGACAACACTTAAATTTTTATAAAGGAACAACACGTCGCAACGTAACCAACCGCGGTGAAGAAATGAGAGAAATAAACAGGAATATCGTTTGATCGTACTTACCTATAAGTTGTCTACATCTAAAATAATGAAAACGATTAGGCCATATTTTTAATTATTATTTAAAGTACAAAGTGTAAGAGAGATAGTTAAAACAGAATAAATTACACTGGAAAACGGACTATAACGGATACCTTGTTTGTTTATTGGTATTCGTACAAAGTTAATAAAGAACTATCTATCTGGATTAGTCGTACCTAATTTGGAACAGATAAAATAGAGGGAAGTTTGGCAGTCAACAGCAATCTTTAGGATACTATTTTCTGACCGAATAACGTGATTGGACTGTCACTCGTTTGTTGTTGTTTGTTTTGAATTTCGCGCAAAGCTACACGAGGGCTATCTGCGCTAGCCGTCCCAATTTAGCAGTGTAAGACTAAAGGGAAGGCAGCTAGTCATCACCACCACCGCC
>NW_013666060.1:122383-124425 GCF_000517525.1 Limulus polyphemus
CTAATTATAAATAAAATACGCTGGATATATGTTTTATTGTTTAGAGAAAACTTGCAAAATGTGATTTAAAGTAAAATAACACATTTCTAATGTTTCCTTTCTCCGTCATAATAACTGTTGTTTGAGTGCCGTTTTTGACAACAAATTATGTTACATTAATTTGACACAGAATTAATGTGATCACAGAAGAACTAATTTTTTAAACGCTTCCAAATCGCATCAGAAGAAAACGCTTTATGCCCATTGAAAGAAAAAACAAACTTTTATTACGTATATTATCACACAGTTTATAATATACGTCATCTTACAATGTCCAAACTCACACCTACTGGAACACACGTCTACATTATCATTTAGAGCTTCAGCTGAGTTCTGAGATATGTTTCTCACTCTTCCTTTTAAATAGCTACTTTAATAAAACAAAAATATTCTTTCCGACAGTTAGACAAACAATAAATTTACTATTTATTTCTTTTAACAAGAAATATTTAGTTTTATTCCAACACTTACCAGTTTTAGGGGCCTGGTATAGCGTGGGGACTAGGGTGCTCAATCTGCGTGTCTTAGGATCAAAACCCTGGTATAGCGTGGAGGATAGGGTGCTCAATCTGCGTGTCTTAGGATCAAAACCCTTCACTGAAGATATTTACCCTTTCAGCTGTGGGAGAGTTAAAATTTCAATCCTTCCATTCTTTGGTAAAGAGTAGACCAAGAATTGGAGGTGGGTGGTGTTGACTATCTGCCTTTCCTCCAATGCACAACTTCAAAATTAGGATCGAATAGCGCAGGTAGCTTTTGAAAAGCTTTGCTGGAAATTGAACAATTAAACAGACTAGTTTCAGATATCACTCTGTCCACATTCCAGAAGCAAAAAGTTTGCGTAATCTTTTGAAAGTTTACTGATTATTGTTCACGATAATTTATATTTGTTTATCCAACGTAATTAAATCAACATAACATTATATTTGTCTTTAGTTTTAGAATTACAGTATGCTTTGCAAAAAAGTGATTTAAAACATTTTGCTTTACTTTTTAACAGAGGGATTATTCTTTGCCCCACTTCACATTCATATTTATTCTTGAAACATAGTTGCCCGTTAATATGTAAAACCCAGTTTTATTAAGTTAAGTACTTATCACCTGGGAAAACGAAAATATAAACAAATGTATAGATAGAAAAATATTATTTCATATGCTCAGAAAAATGAATCACATTATTCATGTCTCGTCTTTTCCTTTAGTTCAATGCCCAGTCCAGTTCACTCTGTTCCATCTAGTCTATTACACTTTATTCTTCTAGTAAAATTAAAAGTATATGATTTAATCAGTTATCCATTGTAAAGGAGTATAATAGAGCAGCTGAGTGAAAACACTTAGATTATTTTGAAGATGTTGGCAACTTATATGTAAGGTCAAACACCATTCCTATTTATCTCGCTCTCTCTCTTATCTTTCGTAGCGGGTTTACTGCAGTTAATTATCAAATACGGTGTGACGAAATATTCTCCTGTAAACGTTACAGTATTGTTAAAATGTACCAATTGTATTTCGAAACGTTAAAACAATTCTGAGGTTTAATTATTAGTGTATTAGCGCCGGGCCTGACATGACTCATTGGTAACGTGGACGGTCCTTGAATACAAGGGATTAATGGTTTGTGTCCTATTACCGTCAAAATGCGCTCCGCATTTTTGGACAATGGGTGCACCATATCAATGACGGCCAAATAACGTGTACTATTCAGTTAGTGTACTTCTTTCAGTTATTCACACATCCCCTTAACATTGTCTCAGTAGAGAGTCCGGAGACTTAGGACGCTAAAAATCGGGTTTCGATGCTTGTAGTGGGCAGGGTATAGATAGCCTATTGTGTAGATTTGTGCTTAACCAACCAATCGATTATTCGCACAAAGCTACTAAAACGGTTATTTGCCTTTGCTGTTCTTATTTATGAAGTGACAGCCGGGAGGTAAGGGGACTAATCAACACCACCCACCGCCAAAGCTTCCGCTACGTTTCGTCCGAGTAAGTAGTGGGAATTAA
>NW_013666060.1:125348-131883 GCF_000517525.1 Limulus polyphemus
ATATATATATATATATATATAGTATACAAACAAAAAAAATCTTTTTAAAGAGTATAAAGTGTTTCCTTCTGATATTAGTTGAATATGTTTAAGAAATTAATTCTTCTGTGATCAGAGCTTTATCTGATATATACTCTCTGGAAAAATTAGTGTAATATGATATGTAGTGTTTAAACACTTTTTTACACACACGTAACTAAATCATTCTATGACAAAAGTTTGTTTGTGTTTGTCTGTTTATTCTAGCGAACCGCTAGACGAATTATTATCAAACCTGACATGTATCCTCAGGGCAACCAGGAGACTGAAATATGGGGGTAAGAGTTCGGATCTGATCCCCATATGTCATCCAGGGGGCCGTATGTCTTCTTCGTGTGTTGTGTGTGCTTATGATTGACAACTCGCTGGACCGATTATCACCAATCTTGGCACGTACCTTTAGGACCTCACAGAGAGTGTAATACTTCACTGCCGTTTCGTTGTTAAACAATTTGGGGAAAAAGTGTGAGTTACTTAAATATAAAAATAAAACAGAGGGTATAAGCTCAATAAATAGTGTTCCATGACACAAATTACACACCTTCATGGATGTGGTAGAGGAGCAATGCTATAGTTGATATTACGATGGAAGTTATCTACTAAAACCTCAACAGGACCCTTATGATGAGCGAGGTTATCATACTTTATTGTCATAGTACCGCAGCATACCTTTCAGGACCTTGTAACTGCCCTGTATAATAGTAATAACTTATTATTCTTGTTTTCCCAGTTTATCCTTAGTTCGGTTGGGTCTGGCTTTCTTGTACACATGATGTGATCGAAAGGGCAAAATTTCAAGCCCTTATATGTTGCTGAATAGAAATGACCCTTTACGTTTTCGGCAAGTTATAAAGGTGACAGTTAATCCCACTATTACGATAAGAGTATATGTGTAGGCGGAGGTTGCTGATGACTTGTTGCCTTCTTTCTGGTCAGTATGTGTAAATTAGTGATGTTTCTACCTGAAACTTGGGTTCTCTGGTGTGATGGTTTAGTCCATGCATCGCATAGGATGACGTTCATATTGAAAAAACACTACATATTATACTTATTTGTATTATGTTTTTATCTTATTTTTTTTTTTTTTTGCAGAGTGTATTTTTCATTTCCCTCCTGCTGTCAACTGCATTGGTGAACGCTGAAAGCCAACATGTTCCAAAAACGGAAAATGATCTGAAGACGTCGGCTACTGTTTATGGAGGTTATGGTCTAGGAGGTCTAGGTGGAGGCTTTATCGGTGGAGGAGGTTTAGGAGGTCTAGGTGGAGGTTTTATCGGGGGAGGTGGTTTAGGAGGTCTAGGTGGAGGCTTTATCGGTGGAAGTGGTCTCGGTTTTGGAGGAGGAGGATTAGCTATTCAGGTATACCATTGTATTTTATTCGTGGAATCCAAAATTCTAAATTGTAGTTTATTTCTTAGAAATTATTGTTAAAATGAATTATTGTTTAAAGAATATTAATCAAAACTCTTTTTTTAATTTGGGAAATAAATTCGTAGGCTGTTCCTGTGGCTGTTGGAGGTTTGGGAGGAGGTTTTGGCGGTGGTTTTGGAGGAGGTGCAGGAGGAGGTTTTGGAGGAGGCGGAGGGGGAGGTTTTGGAGGTGGTTTCGGAGGAGGACTAGGAGGTGGTTTTGGCGGAGGTGCTGGAGGTGGTTTTGGCGGAGGTGCTGGAGGTGGTTTTGGAGGTGGTTATGGAGGAGGATCCGGAATTCTTGCTGTGCCGCTAAGTCTACGAATATATGGAGGTGGTAGCAGAATATGGTGGGACTAGTGTAAGGGAAACAAATTGCAACCAACTGTTAATTTTCCAAATATTTTTATTTAGGCTCAGTTAAATTATTTAATTTATTAGATATAACATACATTATTCCTATTACAGAAAAACTTTCTATATTTTATGTTTTATTTTTGAATGTTTTGTTTACTTTATTTTTGTAAAAGTTAAAAATTTACTTTGATCGTAGGTAGAAAGTAAACTTACGTTGTATTATCTCATGGCAAAGGTATATGTGTTTTTCCTCTAGTATATTAATTATTTTTCAATATTTTCTCTTTCTTATCAGGAGAAGGTGTTTGAATCCAGACAAATATACGTTCAACCTTTGGTTAAGCTGCCTTTTCGTCATCTAATGAAATTTTAACTGGACATATCGCTTCTTAAGGTATAAATTTGGGACCTCCTGCTTCGATCCAGTGAAAATATTCATAAAGTTTAGGTTTCCTTCAAGCCATTTTAACGTTAGAAATATTGAGGATTTGATACGAAATAAAGCTTTGCAATCAAACAATGTCTGAGTCTGTACTTTTTTCCGGAAAAAAATTATTTAAAAATCAGAGCTCCTTGTTTGTAATTAAGCACAAAGCTACACAATGGACTCTCTATCCTCTGCCCACCACTGGTATCGAAACCCGGTTTCTAGCGTTGTAAGTCTGCAGGAATATCATTGTGCCACTGGGGGGCTCAGAGAGCCTCTCGTAGAATACAAGCAAATATTTTCACAGTATTTAAAGTTACTAAATTAAAGTATTTTAAGAACACTGTATATATACATGTATAATATTTTACTTGCTAAAATAAATAGACTTGTTGTACATTATGGAACCAACAGTTCTAAAGAAATTTCGATTTAGTCTCCGAGTTAAAACTCATACGTGTCGTTATTTGTGGTTTGAAGTTGTTTTTTTTATCTGCGGAAAGACGACTATTACAAGTATTTCTATCTGTTTGATGCTATTAGAAAGTAAAAACGTAATGAAAAAAAAGTCACCGTTATGTAAATATAGGCTACACAAGTGTACGTAAATGTAAACGAAAAACACAAGATAAAATAACGTAGAGCTAATTTAATAATTCTGTCTCACCTACTGATTCAAATTTCACAAAATATTTACTAGAACTGAAATTTCTAAAATATTCTTATATCAGTAGTCTGGACATTTTATCTATTACCCAAGCGTAAAATGAATGAAAGTTCAACATCTGATACTGATATACATGGAACGAAAACAAGGAAAACTATATTTAAATTATTTTTAAAACAGAGAGCGTAACCGTTTTTTAATAGAATTTTAAAAGGAAAAGTAAACTTTATTCTGAGATGACCATATAAAAGATACAAAAGAGACCCGACGTCAGAAACCAGGCAGATCTTCAGAAACACATATCAAAATCCACAGTCACAATAAACATCTCACAATAAAAACGATTAATTACGTGTGTTCTGTGTTAGCATCAATTATCCAGAGTTGACTGGATCGACTTTGGTATAAGGGAATAAAAAAACCTGGAATAGGGCATATGTCCACTTTAATACAGACTTTTGGCTT
Source organism: Limulus polyphemus (assembly GCF_000517525.1). NCBI lineage: Eukaryota > Metazoa > Arthropoda > Merostomata > Xiphosura > Limulidae > Limulus > Limulus polyphemus. The sequence goes on from NW_013666060.1 coordinate 128,713, forward strand.
TCAATTTAAAGACACAAGTACTTAATCATTTAAATGAGTCAGTTATTACCTTCCACAAAGTAGGATATAATATTAGTATCTGATGAGGTAATTATGTATTTAATAACAAAAGAAAGAAAGTTTGTTTCTAATTAAGCACAAAGCTACACAATGGGCTATCTGTGCTCTGCCCACCACGGCAATTGATCAATTGTAGTACATGATTTAGAATAGAGCGATAAGACTTTGGTACAGCACAAGCAGATGACGTTCTTCAGTTCTATTTCATGGTGCAACTTTTAGTGTATTATTGCCTTTTATAGTTCTGGTTATTATGGGTTTAATGTAGCTGGTGAAACTGAAAATCTGACAAAGATTACTACAGCTACTTCAAAGTTTCGTATAGAAGGATAGTAGTACCCGCAAAAGAACGATGATGGCTTGTCCTCATCAGCATGTATCTTGTTCAGTAAACATAATGGTTGTGGTTTTGAAAGGGTCGATGACCATTCTCGTGTCATTGAATTATTTACCCAACATGCTAACGGATGGTTGTATCTTACTTTCGGTTGAAAAATGTTGGCAGCAAAAGCTAGAGCTTAGCATCTGGTTGGACTGTGAAGACGAGTTAGATTCATGGTGTATATGTTGAAGGTGACTGGTGATGCATTTTATGATAGTTAGTGCAGCTAAAACACATTTGACACATGTTATACTAATGCCAATTTCGAGCATTTTGTCAGCAAGAATAGGCCTCTGGACTCTATTACTGGCATCTTTCAGATCTAAAACTATTGCCAAGGTGTTCTGAATAGCGTCCAAGCCTTCTCATGTATAAGCTGAAAATTCAGAAACGTTGATTCGGGTTTCTCTTCCACTGTGATAACCATCTAATGATGATGGTAGTAGGGATTTAATCTGATAGGCAAGGCTTCTAGCTACAGCTTTCTCTGGGATCTTGATAATTGTATTTTGTTGGACATTGCTTCCATGGCCTTTAAGGTGGCCTCTCTATTTCTTTTCCCACGATTGATACCATAATTTCCAATGCCGTGGATTAGTAACTAATGATAAAGGTAATTGGTGAAAGATAAATGTTAAAATAACATATGACAGTTTTGGTTATTTCTCTTGGTTTTTTGGGTAAAAGAGCAAACATAGTACTAACTAGATATTTTATCACAGAAAACTTCAAAATTTTAAATCCCGAACTGTTTATAATACCGTTTTACAGACGCCAGGCGTACCAGGAAAATAAAAGTTAGTTAGAACAAGGGAAAATTCCTTAATATAAATTGAAAAAGAAAATTGAACAAATTTAAGAAATAAGTTACAGAAGAAATGCTTTCAGTACAATATTACAAACGAAAACTATGGAACTTTTAGGGTTAACAGATATGTTAAATTTAGAAGATAGATACAAAATATCCAAACTACGGTAAAGTTATATGAATTTTAAGTCTTTATAATGAAGGTTATTAACTTACCAGATTTTATTATTAACTGAGGCATGTACTTCAAGATATTTGAAGATATCCCATACTAGTTGATAAAATAATGGACTGGTAGTGTTTCTCCATTTTCCGCCATGAAGAGACATTTTTTTCCCTAAGTGATAACATCTCACGATGTAAGTATAGAATATTCAGGAGTTCAATGATAGGCAAATGAAACTCACAAACAACATTCTGTCAAACGAAAATTAAGCAACTTTTGCAATTAGTTTTGAGAGTGGATGAGAGAAAAGATAGTCTGAAAAAGTTTAATATGATTCTCAAGTTTCATCCCATACAGAGGTAGCTTCATAATGTAATATACTACGGAGTTCTATCTCGGAGCTGGATAAATTAAAGTGTTCGTTGTGCAAGAAATAAATTGTAGTAGAATACTGAGTATTTTTAGCTATAGTGATAATACAACTCTGACTGTTTGGCTTGTTGATGAAAGAAAGTAAAGTAGCTTAAGTTCAGAACGAATTCTGTCAAACGAAGAGTACTTTCAGCAGATCAGCCTCGACTATTTTTAAAAACGTAGTGGGTACATTAGAACATCGATTACGACATATTCTACTTCAGTTATTGATGTTGAAGATCCACCCCAGTCTCAGTTTTTCGATGAAAAGAGAAACCTCTGAGCTGCTGAAAACAACCAACAGAAACAACAGGTCCAGAAGCATATTCCTTATTCAACTATTTCAAATTTCCTTGTTGTAAACAATTTCTCTGACGAAAAACGAGAAGCCCACAAACTAATAAAATGCAAAAACTGAAGTAGAATTAGGACTTGTCAAGTCTTCCAAACTCAATCTTATGAAGAACAAAACTCGGTTAATAATCTAATCTTATGAAATAACCTCCATTCTAAAGTCATTATTAACTTTATCCTATACTGGCTATATTGTACTGAAACTTCTGTTATTTGAGAATTTAACTATATTCTCTCACTTTTATCATTAATCACTATTCCATAAAATTTAAATTATGTCTTCAGTCATGATAAATGGAAAGGTAGAGATTTATTAAATTGCACATACATATAAACAAACCACATAGAATGGAAACATTACAGGTAGTTAAAATCGCTGAATTTTTAGAATAGTTTAACAAAAAAAAAATGACTCGAGCAATGATTTTAGATGTTGTTAGATAATTTCATCAAGTGTTTTATACAGTAGGATAAAATTAAAAGTAACTCTGTCACAGGAATCTTATTGGATATGATATATAGTAACAAGTTTGAGGTACTTTAATATTTTCTGACGAAATTTAGGCAAAAATATGTCTTTGCGATTATATAAATGAATCTGAGCTAAATTGTTTCAGTTGAAGTTAAGCATCCTGCGCATGTTTTATTTGTCACTATAGCACGAAAACTTAATGAACTAGACAGTAAGAAGACTTTATCATCCGAATATTATTTGGCATATGTACAAATAGGTTCCAAGAAGAACGCGAATACAAATGTGAAATGAGGCAAAGAGTGAGTTTGCTATTCAATACTAACAAATAAAAATTGTAATTGAATTTGGTTTTTGCAAAATATGTGGTAATCCTGATGTTAATAGCATAAATACGTAAAATCCAACAACAAAAAAGAATGCCAAGTAAACTGACAATAATCATTAAGTTTTTCAAGAGACTACACCAACTGAGGTGTGGAGAGAGTGGTTTAACAAACTGGTTAGGTACTGAA
>NW_013666060.1:132772-137127 GCF_000517525.1 Limulus polyphemus
CGACAAGGATTCGAACCCGCAACCCTCTGATTGCGAGTCGAGTGCCTTAACCACCTGATGTCACTCGTATAAAGCATTTACGGCCATAGACGTAATTTTTACGAGGATCTTGAAGGACATGTCACCCGCACTTTTTCAAGGATATTACACCTGCTTTTTTATAGGATATCCTCATGTATTTCTTAGATACAGAAACTGTCCTTTCCACTTTTGAAACTTCGCCACTGTCCACGGCCGCAAAGTGCGGAGCGCATATTTTTGTTTTGGAGTAACTGGACACGAACACTGGATTCACAGATATAGTCCTGAATGCTAGCTATTGGAACACGCTCGGCCAAGCGCAAAGTCAAGACATAATTAACTCATTGTAAAACATTGTTATCTAATTTTGTGTTTATCCACATTCCCAGATAATGAAACCATGGATGAATCGAACTGTAATCACTTTATGAACTTGTTGTTTCACGTTTCCTGTCACAGTAAAGTGTCAAAATGTGAAAAAGATGGAAAACAGAATGAGCCATACAATAAGAACATTTTATCATCAGAATATGGTCTTGGCATATGTGCAAATTGGTTCTAAGAACTATGTGAATACAGATAAGAAGTACGGTACTGAGTGAACTTGTTATTCAAAAATAAGTGTAAAAATTTTAATTTTTCCGAAATATGTGGTAATTCTCAAACTAAAAACAAATATAATTTTATATTAACCAAAATACATAGAATCGAACAACTAAAAAGAATGTCAAGTAAACTGACAATAATCATTGAGGTTTTTAAAAGACTACACCAACTGAGGTGTGGAGAGAGTGGTTTAACAAACTGGTTAGGTACTGAAATAAAACTAAAAACCTTACATTCAGCTAAAGTTATTAAAGAGATAATTAATAAAATTACTGTTCATCTAAAGTTTCCAGAAAGAAGAAACATTTTTATTTAGATGGTGATATAAAAGGAAGAGTTAGAGAACAGATATCAGAACTCAGCGGAGTCTTGGTATCAGAAACTGAACACACAATGAACAAAGCGGTATGTATATACATGTGCTCTTAGAACCTTAGATAAGTGAGCTCAGTTGAATTAGAACAAGGTAATATAGAGGTTTATTAGAGGTTGTCTTCTTTCCGAATAAGCTATAGTACTTTAAACGTATTTTGTTTTTGAACATTGTCTGATAAATTGTACTACAATATATATATATAGTATACCAACAACAAAAATCTCTTTTAAAGAGTATAAAGTGTTTCCTTCTGATATTAGTTGAATATGTTTAAGAAATTAATTCTTCTGTGATCAGAGCTTTATCTGATATATACTCTCTGGAAAAATTAGTGTAATATGATATGTAGTATTTAAACACTTTTTTACACACACATAACTAAACCATTCTATGACAAAAGTTTGTTTGTGTTTGTCTGTTTATTCTAGCGAACCGCTAGACGAATTATTATCAAACCTGACATGTATTCTCAGGGCAACCAGGAGACTGAAATATGGGGGTAAGAGTTCGGATCTGATCCCCATATGTCATCCAGGGGGCCGTATGTCTTCTTCGTGTGTTGTGTGTGCTTATGATTGACAACTCGCTGGACCGATTATCACCAATCTTGGCACGTACCTTTAGGACCTCACAGAGAGCGCAATACTTCACTGTCGTTTCGTTGTTAAACAATTTGGGGAAAAAGTGTGAGTTACTTAAATATAAAAATAAAACAGAGGGTATAAGCTCAATAAATAGTGTTCCATGACACAAATTACACACCTTCTTGGATGTGGTAGAGGAGCAATGCTATAGTTGATATTACGATGGAAGTTATCTACTAAAACCTCAACAGGACCCTTATGAGTGAGCGAAGCTATCATACTTTATTGTCATAGTACCGCAGCATACCTTTCAGGACCTTGTAACTGCCCTGTATAATAGTAATAACTTATTATTCTTGTTTTCCCAGTTTATCCTTAATTCGGTTGGGTCTGGCTTTCTTGTACACATGATGTGATCGAAAGGGCAAAATTTCAAGCCTTTATATGCTGCTGAAAAGAAATGACCCTTTACGTTTTCGGCAAGTTATAAAGGTGACAGTTAATCCCACTATTACGATAAGAGTATATGTGTAGGCGGAGGTTGCTGATGACTTGTTGCCTTCTTCCTGGTCAGTGTGTGTAAATTAGTGATGTTTCTACCAGAAACTTGGGTTCTCTGGTGTGATGGTTTAGTCCATGCATCGCATAGGATGACGTTCATATTGAAAAAACACTACACATTATATTTATTTGTATTATATTTTTATCTTCATTTTTTTTTGTAGAGTGTATGTTTCATTTCCCTCCTGCTGTCAACTGCATTGGTGAACGCTGAAAGCCAACATGTTCCAAAAACGGAAAATGATCTGAAGACGTCGGCTACTGTTTATGGAGGTTATGGTCTAGGAGGTCTAGGTGGAGGCTTTATCGGTGGAGGTGGTCTAGGAGGTCTAGGTGGAGGTTTTATCGGGGGAGGTGGTTTAGGAGGTCTAGGTGGAGGCTTTATCGGTGGAAGTGGTCTCGGTTTTGGAGGAGGAGGATTAGCTATTCAGGTATACCATTTTATTTTATTCGTGGAAGTCAAAAATTCTAAATTTTGGTTTATTGTTAAAATGTTTAAAAAATAATAATCAACACCCATTTTTTTAATTTGGCAAATTATTTTTAGGCTGTTCCTGTGGCTGTTGGTGGTTTAGGAGGTGGATTGGGAGGAGGGTTTGGTGGTGGTTTTGGAGGAGGCGCAGGAGGAGGTTTTGGAGGAGGCGCAGGAGGAGGTTTTGGAGGAGGCGCAGGGGGAGGTTTTGGAGGAGGCATAGGAGGTGGTTTCGGAGGAGGTGCTGGAGGTGGTTTTGGAGGTGGCTATGGATGTTGTTATGGAGGAGGATCCGGAATTCTTGCTGTGCCGCTAAGTCTAGGAATATATGGAGGTGGTAGCAGAATATGGTGGGACTAGTGTAAGGGAAACAAATTGCAACCAACTGTTAATTTTCCAAATATTTTTATTTAGGCTCAGTTAAATTATTTAATTTATTAGATATAACATACATTATTCCTATTACAGAAAAACTTTCTATATTTTATGTTTTATTTTTGAATGTTTTGTTTACTTTATTTTTGTAAAAGTTAAAAATTTACTTTGATCGTAGGTAGAAAGTAAACTTACGTTGTATTATCTCATGGCAAAGGTATAGTTGTTTTTCCTCTAGTATATTAATTATTTTTCAATATTTTCTCTTTCTTATCAGGAAAAGGTGTTTGAATCCAGACAAATATACGTTCAACCTATGGTTAAGGTGCCTTTTCGCCATCTAATGAAATTTTAACTGGACATATCGCTTCTTAAGGTATAAATTTGGGACCTCCTGCTTCGATCCAGTGAAAAGATTCATAAAGTTTAGGTTTCCTTCAAGCCATTTTAACGTTAGAAATATTGAGGATTTGAAACGAAATAAAGCTTTGCAATCAAACAATGTCTGAGCCTGTACTTTTTCTGAAGAAAATAATAATTTGGACATCAGAGCTCCTATCGTAGAATATCAAACCAATGTCTTTGCAATCCAATATAGATTTAAAGTTTCTAAAATAAATCATTTTAAGAACACTGTATATATACGTATATAACATTTTATTCGCTACAATAAATAGGTTCTCTTTTGTATATTATAGAACGAACAATTGGACAGGAATTTCGATTTCGTCGCCGAGTTAAAACTCATGTGTCGTTATTTGTGGTGTATAGTGTTTTATTAATGTGCAAATAGAGGACTAATACAAACATTTCTATCTGTTTAATGCTAATAGAAAGTAAAAACGTAATGAAAAAAGAAACAAATGTCACACTTATATAAATACACAGCGTGGTCACAAGTAAATAGACACCATCTTTTCATATTCACATTAATTAATATCTAGCAGATCTTCCTTTCGCTTCGTGGAGTTCGTTGATCTTTTGGGGCATCGTGAGAATCATCTCGTAAATTTTAGATTGTAGGATTTTCGCCCACTCTTGCTTCAAAACTTGGAGTGGATCGCTCTTCGAAGTTGATTTTTTTGTTGTTTCTTGACTTGTCGGTCGAGTATGGCCCAAAGGTTTTCGATGGGGCTCATGTCTGGAGATTGGCTCGGTCAGGGCAACTTCTGGATACCATTTTCTTCCTGTCACTTTTGGGTGTTTCTAGCAGTGTGACACGGTGCTCCATCTTCCTGGAACAACGTTGTGTTCTTGTCCACGAAACCCGAGGAATATAGTGGCAAAAGTCCTTCCTCCAATATTTCTATGTATTTCGCAAAATTTATGTTGGCAACGAACTCCACTAAGCTCAATCTCC
>NW_013666060.1:138026-144803 GCF_000517525.1 Limulus polyphemus
CATTATAACGCCCCCACGGCTAAAAGGGCGAGCATGTTTGGTGGAACGGGGATTCGAACACGCGACCCTCAGAAAAAATATAGGAAAATATACTTAAGTAAGAATTATACATTGTAACATTTAAGTACATAAATAACCAAAGCGAACAATGTGGAAATTGACGTATCTTTCAGTTCCAGAATACCTTCATTTGTCGTAATTAGTGGAGAAAAAATGGAATATATTATTTCCTGGTGAAACTAAATACTCGATTCACTTATAATCGTTCATTATTATTCCTCTGGAATTCTAATCAATTGAATACGTATGCAACACTTTCATCAAATATAGAACAGTAATAAATAAAGAACAAAACTATAAGTGTTTTTTAAGGTGTGCTTATACACATTAATTATTTTTTATTCTTGAGTGCAGCTTAAATCATGTTTTCAAAATAGACCTGCGTTATGGTTTTATTTCACACACTAAAAAAATAAGTATTTTACTATACAACTTTAGTGATGAAGATTCGAAACAATAGTCCTTCAGATTTCTTTTTTTTTTTTTTAGTCCAATGCTGTATTGGTTAACTTAATACATTAGTAGTTTGGTACTTACACCTGGACTGATACCACGCCCGGCTGAAGCTGAACTACGGTTTCTGGCGCGCAATTTAGCAAGAGCATTTTCAGCCATGTCTGCTCTCTCTTCAGCATCTTCCATCTCTTGCTGTACCTTCCGGAACTTGGCCAAGTTAAGGGCAGCGATTTCCTCCTAAGTATAATACAAATTAACACTTGTAACAATCCGATAATGATACATTGTTTACCTTGGTAATATTCTTGCATTACTTATAATACAAAAGTAACTATGGCGTTAAAACTGGTTACTGAAATGGACAACCGCTTGGTAACCTGGTAATAAGGCGACGTTTTTATCACAGGTAAGCCAGACAAGCTGTCCATTTCAGAAACGAACAAATTTCAAATCTTCGTTTCTAATTATACGTTTTGGGCAATGTAAGTTATGCTGAGTCAAAACGCTGCTATGCAACTTTACGTAGTATTAAAGCATTGTATTTACAGACTATTATAAAATATTTTTGAGAGCGAGAACGTCAAACAAAACGATAACATCAAAAGCAATTTATGAAATAGAAATTTCTGCGAAATGCCGATTTTATTTCGTGAATGACTGTATACAAGTCATTCGTTTGATTCTAGAATTATTATATCTTTTTTGTTGAAAATCATAAACTTACAGCCTCCTCTATCTGTCTCTTGTATGTCTTAATCTTCTGTTGAAGTTTATCCACAAGGTCCTGCATGCGCTCATGGTTCTTGTGGTCTTCTTCTGCTTGAAAATGTAATTCTTTAATACGACGTTCTCCTTTTCTTGCATTTTTAGCTGCATCGGCGTGGCGGCGCTGTTCATTTTCCAGCTCACTCTCGAGCTCGCGGACCTACATGAAGATATATAAAGAAATATTTAAAACATCTAGAAATAAACAGTAAAATTCCATTAAAAAATTGAGTTTAACGAATTTTTAACGCTCAGTACATTGTTGCCCGATGAAGGCTCCGGGAAAATGGCCGAAAACTCGCAAATAAAATTATTTTAATGAAGAGAAAAGTCCGTGTATAATTCTACATATTAATTTACCTACGTTATGAGTCTTAAACAACAATAAATATATTTTACTCCCCATTGATATTTTTTTTACAAATTGTAAATTATTTCATTGAAGCAAAATTATAATTCTCTGATGTGAACCATATTAAGGATGGAGGCTTCACGTTTATTTTTATATTGATGCCCAAGGTATTGGATTAGTAGGTGTACTGATACACATTGACTGGTTTGGTTGGTTGTTAGTACTCAATTGATTGGTTTACATGGGTATCAATACAAAAGTGACTGAATTGATTGACAAGTTATTACTCAAATTATTGATGGAATTGGTGTATTGATACTCAAGCACTGGATTACTTTTTACCTTTTGTTCAAGTTTCTGTATAATCTTTCTGCCACCCTTGATAGCCGCTGCTTCAGCTTCATCCAGTCTGACTTGGAGCTCCTTCATTTGAGCCTCCAAAACCTTGCGCATCTTTTCCTGTTGTTGAGCGTGCTCTTGCTCAGCCCTGAGTTCATCGGCTAGCCGCGCTGCGTCAACCATTGCTTTCTTGGCTTTTTCTTCGGACTGTTTAGCTTCATTCAACATTTCGTCCAAATCGGCCTAACAACAAAGACGAGAAAGGTTCCGTAACTGAGTATGATAGCACAGTTACGATGAAATGAGAATTATGTAGAGAAATAATTATTTTAAAGTTAATTAAATATTTATGCTAAATACAATAGCATATCCAGGTGGTTTCATTTGTATTGAAGTTAGTTAAAGACTGAGATCCTTCAAATGTTACAAAGAAAGATAAAAAGCGCTGCAAGAGGACTGACATCACCATAATATTTGCAATGTTAGTACATGTTCAAAACTGGATCCTATAATATATATATACAGATGTTTCTTAAAAGATCCACTCACCTGAAGAGCCTGCAACTCCCCTTCTAGTTTCCTCTTTGCCATGGATAATGAAGCATTGTTGGCAGAAAGTTCGTTCATTTGCTCGTGGGCATCAGACAGTTCTGTCTCAGCGGTGCGTCGACCACGATCAGCCTGTTGTAAGAATGTACATAAATATCTATATAAAAAACTGAGTATTAGGACTAATTACACTTCTTTATCTGAGACATAAAACGAACATAGTGACAAAAAATAAACGGGAAAAAAAGATGATGAAAAAGGACAAATGTACTTTTCCATATAAATTTTCATGGAAGTTTCGTGTTCTTTCTTTTCACATCAAAAGTCACGTAGATAGTAAATAAATAAAGTAAATGTAATAGGTTTATTTTTACTCAAAACAAAAATAGCTGTATTTCAAATATATAAAAAGTATTATAAGGGGAAATTTGTTACTGACCGAGCATAATTAAACTACTTTAAATATCTTACAGTTTATTTAACATCGTTTTTATATTTTATATTTTAGATAACGTTCTTCCTATGTAGATATTTATGCATTGTTTGACTAACAACAATGTAAATGATGGCCAGTTGCGTTTCAAATGGGTTTTCTTATGTTCATATTATTTGGTCGTTTTAGAAGTATAAATGCATTGTTGTGTTTTCAATTGTAACATTTTCAGTCCTGCTTGCAAAACACCATAAGAAAATCCGTTTGGAATATATTGTTTGTTTGTTTGTAATTAAGCACAAAGCTACACAATGAACTATCTGTGCTCTGCCCACCACAGGTATCGAAACCCGGATTCTAGCGTTGTAAGTCTGCAGACATACCGCTGTGCCACTGGGGGGCTTTGGAATGTAATTAACTAAATTATTGTTGAATATTTAGTGAGAAATCTACTGAGCTGAATAATTAAGTCATGAATACAATAAAGCAACTTTTACGGTAAGCAGGTTCTGATTTCAATATTTACAACGTTTCGACCCGTAGTTTCGCTACTATGGGTCGAAACGTTGTAACTACTAAAATCAAAACTTGCTTACTGTAAAAGTTATTGTTATTGTATTTTTGAATAAATTATTTTTTAATTTAAATATATCAGATTATTAACCATACTATATATACTACACGCAGTAAGAGTAAAGAATACATTCAGAGGAAGCAAATGTTATATTGTAATTGTTTTAGTTGGTTGTGATTAAAGTTTGATCCAGAAATATTTTTATTTTACTATGTTTAGCATTACTGAGGCAAAGCAAATACAAGAATGACCATTGGAAAACCATTTATCCACCCGTCTACAAAGTAAAAGAACTCCTTGCCTGTTCAAGAAGCTGTCTAGTCTCTTCCAGTTCCCCTTGGAGGGCATGACATCGCCTTTCGGACATAGTATACTGTTCTCGCATCTCATCTCGTGCACGTTGTTCTTCTTCTATTCCCTGTTGAAGCTCCTTGATATTCTGCTGGTATTTCTTGATGTTCTTCTGAGCCTCAGCATTTGCTTTGTTGGCATGATCCAGGGCTATCTCCAGCTCATTGATGTCACTTTCTAGTTTCTTTTTCATTCGCAAGGCCTCGGCCTTCCCTCTAGCTTCGGCCTCGAGGCTGGCTTGCATAGAGTCTATTGCTCTCTGGTGATTTTTTCTGAAAAGTTATTTTAATATAACAGTCAGGATAATTAATGACCAAGTAAATACACTCTAAATTATGAATAAAGTTCGATACAATAACAAAGTAAAACAATTGAATAAAGCGAATAATAAATCTTATGAGAAGAAAGTGGAATAAATTTTAAGTGTGGAAAGTTGCTAATAGACTGGAGATGTTTTGGATAAGAAAATAACGTTTTACGTTATTCAGTTTGTTTCCACTTTTACAATACACATTATTACATTTATACACTAGCAGAAATACGGTATATCTAGTAATTTGAGAAAAAAAAAGTTCTATTTATTTTATATATTAGTATTATAAGCACCTGGTGTTTTCAAATTCTTCTTCCTTTTCTTGAATTCTGCGATCAATTTCCTGGCGAACCTGGGAAAGTTCTAGTTGGGCCCTGAGAACCTTGTTTTCTTCCTGCTCCAGCGCAGCTTCAGCCTCCTCCAGGGCTGCCTGAAGCTCTTCTTTTTCCATTTCCAACCTCTTCCTCGCTTTTTCCAGTTCGTGCACGTTTCTACCACCCTCGCCAAGTTGATCCATAAGATCTTTGATTTCATCTATTCCAAATTAACAGTGAAAATAAAAGGCCGAACGTTATGTTTACAATCTCAGGACCAGAAGTAAAATATAGAAAGGCCACAAGAAGAGAACTGTTCTTAATTAAACAATCATAATAATTTTATTTTCGTATAGATGCATAAAAATGTCCCTGTTAAAAACAAATTATTATATATAACATAAAAATTGACACCTTATAATTTAGTATCTGCGGAATGGATAAAATACTTTACTGAAAGTCATTTTTTTATATGATTTGTTCTTTTTATTTTGCTTTTATTACAATTTTGTGAATGTACCAGATATATTTTATATGTTTACTTCACTAATTAATAAACTTTATTTACATAAGTAAATTTTAAGCGAAACACTGAAAGGATTAGTAATTTTTTTAAGTACCTTGTAAGTTCTTGTTTTCTCGTTTGACGGCTTCGCACTGTTCTTGGCTCTCGTCATAAGAAGACCGAAGTTTAAAAAGCTCAGTAGAATAGTCCCTACACTCTCGTTGAGAAGCATCTAGTTCTGCTGCCAGATCATCCACCTTTTGCTTCCATTCTGCAATAGTTTTATCAAAGGACTTCTGTTTCTTCTCTAGAGTTGCGGCAAGGTTATTGGCCTATCAAGACAAGTAATAAAACATATTTCTTCGAATCTCTCATAAAGTAAGTTAACAAGTTAAAGTGGATATTTAAAAAACGTTTTTTTTATTTTTAAATTCACATATTCTTAGAAGTACATGGCTTTACAATTTAAAATATGAATTTGTACCTCAAAATGCGATAACCATTGTTCTCAGTATTGAAATAATATATACGGATTGTTCACATGCTACGCATGTTAGATAATCACCGAACCTTCATGTAAATCCTATTTGGCTATAGATCTGTAGCTTGTCTCTACAGCAATGTCTACACCGAAACACCCTGTAGTTATTCTTTGGCTATATTTGTTTAGCCTGTATTTCCACCAGTGTTTACACCGAACCATCCGTAGTTCTTCTCTGATTATAGATCTGTTGCTTGTCTCTGCACCAGTGGCTACACCGAACTACCCTGTAGTTCTTATTTGGTTACAAATGTGTAGCCTATCTCTACGGCAGTGTTTACATGGAATCACCCTTTAATTCTTCTTTGGCTGCCTATCTGTAGCCTGTCTCTACAGCAATTTTACACCAAATCATCCTGTAGTTCTTTGTCTACAGATCTGTAGCCTGTCTCTACAGCAGTTTCTACACCGAAGCATCTTGTAGTTCTTTGTTTACAGATCTGTAGCCTGTCTCTACAGCAGTTTCTACACCGAAGCATCTTGTAGTTCTTTGTTTCCAGATCTGTAGCCTGTCTCTACAGCAGTTTCTACACCGAAGCATCCTGTAGTTCTTTGGCTACAGATCTGATGTCACTTTTTAGTTTCTTTTTCATTCGAAATGCCTCGTCCTCGAGGCTGGCTTGCATAGAGTCTATTGGTGGTCTTCCTGAAAATTTATTTTAGAGTGACATCCTGAATTCCCTCATTGGCTGATTATGTGCAGTTTGTTTTTGCATCATTGTTTATTGAAAAATAAGTGTGCATACAAATTGACCCAGTATTAACTAAGACGGTTGTTAACCGAAAGATGGTTTAGAAAAAATGCGTACAACTTTACTGTAATAACAATTCTGTAAATTAGGCGCAATAACTGTGGCTCAATTAGATTTAGAATAAATCATATTACACTCACGTATAATGACAGATTTAAGTATGATTAGTAATAGAGACAGGTCCTTGTTTTATTATATTCATTACAAAGCAAATGTAAGTAAAAGTATCAATTCAATTTTAAACTTAAATCGTTTCTGATTTAAGCTATTTTTTGTTATATCAACAACGTTTTTAATAAAAACAAACCTCTTTAATCAAAGGTAGATTCTAAATTAAGAAATCAACCATTTTTTCCAGTTTTGTTGTCTATACACTGAGTGGTCACAAGTAAATAGACACCACCTTTTCAGAAAAGATAAAAATTTTCAGTCATATTCACATGAATTGATATATTTATAATTTAATTAATAAC
>NW_013666060.1:145504-160084 GCF_000517525.1 Limulus polyphemus
TTTTGAAGCAAGAGTGGGCGAAAATCCCACAATTTAAAATTGACGAGATGATTCTCACGATGCCCCAAAGGATCAACGAACTCCACGGAGCGAAAGGAAGATCTACTAGTTATTAATTAAATTATAAATATATCAATTCATGTGAATATGACTGAAAATTTTTATCTTTTCTGAAAAGGTGGTGTCTATTTACTTGTGACCACGCTGTGTACATTTACACTATGTATATTAGGTTAATTGTTCTCCATTTTCATTATTTACAATTTTAAGATAATTTCATTACAACCTGTTGTAATTTTACTTCTTTTAATATCGTATACATCACAAATATGGGTGTTTTTAACTTTCAAGAACACAAATGAGGTCTAACGAATTTTAATGATGTAAAATCGTTTGCTACTACTAACTGTATATATATATTTAGGCATTTTTCAGTTGTTGTCACATAACCTTTTTCATCTCAGATTTATCTGTATAAGACATTGGGATCAGAAGAAATCTCGGATGTGCTGTTGAAGATTACTACTCGCTGTTTCATTGTTTACTTTAATATTGCACATTTTGCTAACTCAAGTACGCTCCCTTTAAAGTGCAAAAAGAAACACTATTTCAGGATTATCCTAATTTCTTAATGCATACTCATTATACTGAGGTTGAATTTTTTTCGTTTATCAAGAGAGCTGTGCATGACCATTTCGCTTGTTTATTTGTCTTTTATTGTTGTTAAGCACAAAGCTACACAGTATGCTATCTGTGTTGTGCCCACCACGGGTATCGCAACCCGAATTTTAGCGCTCTAAGCTTTCATATTTACGGCTGAGCCAATGAAGCGGCCATTTTGTAGGATTTTTTTCCACTGACTTTAGAAATAAAATTTTAGAAGGTTAACAATTATTTTCTTTAGTTATTCTATTATTTCTAACTAGTTGTTTGTATTATATTTAAGCCAAAGTTGAATATTAAATGTTGATCAATAAACATAGGCTTACCAATTTAGTGTTTCGTTTCAAATTAATTTTTATCTGATACCTTATAAGTAGAAAATCATGTGGAATTGTGGTTGTTGTTATTTTTTAACACAAAGTTACACAAAGGGTTATCTGTGTTCTGTACACCGCGGGGAATCGAAGCCCGGATTTTACCGCTGATCTACAAGGGGACATCACGTAAAAACAGACTAACTGTAATTAATTAATATGTAATGATAAACGTTTATACTGGACTAAGAAGTAACACGAACCCCAGTTAAATAAATCATCAGATTTATTAGCCAGATTGTGTAAACCGTTCCGTAGTTCAAGAGTTAGCAGTGAGTGGTGTTGACTAGGTGTATTTCCTATAGTCTATCACTTCAGAATTAAGAATGGCTAGCGCAGATAGCCCTAGAGTAGCTTTGCGCGAAATCAACAAACAAATAAAATCCATTTAAAACCAAATAGTTATAAACTTCATCAGAGTAACGAAAATAGTGATTAATTTTAAATACTTTAGAGTAATTGCCATGAAATATATATTTACTCTATCAACTTCGATGGCCATGTCTTCAATTTCTCCTTGTAATCGAGATTTGACCTTCTCCAACCCGCTACACTTCACATTCATCTGTTCTACATTCTGTTCAGTCTCTTCCAGTTTGGCTTGGAGTTTCCGTCTAAAAGGAGATATTCACATTTTTTATATAATCAAAAGTGTTTAAATATTATTAAAGGATACAAATTATTATAGCACAAACATTAAAAAAATATATATATATATGACGCATGAACGTATGGTTTGAAATATTTGAACTAAAGATAATTTGGAGGAAATAATGTATGGTGTTAAAATGATCAATATTTTTATTTTATTTCTCGGAATCTAAAACGTGACTGCGTGAATATATATTTCTTCATTTAAACATAGAGTCAACATTATGCTTCGTTCTTCTGTAAACTTTGAATTATGTTGAATATCAAGGATTGTCTTTAGTTAGCTAAGTGGCATATTCCATTATTGATCAATTCTGCTACTCGGAAAGAAACAGAATTTTAACATTGTTGTATACAGGATTATTCTGTTGTATACAGGATTATTCTCTGATTGTTACCAAGTTTTCTAGAATTTCCTTTGTTGTTTAGGGTTTAAAAGAAACTTAGTCTCTCTATCTTAGTGAATCTGTTGATGGTGTGATTTCATTGTAGGTGTTTGACTATACGAAGCTACTCTCCAAAATAATTAATTAATTGGTAACTTTATTTCAGAAGTAACTTTCAAAATAATATTATTTTCCTGTATATTTTAAAACATGTTATCGGGTTGTTGTGGAAGAAAACTACAGTAACTTTTTTGTGGTGTCAGAATAATTTTTTTGTGTGGCCGTCTAGAAAGTGTATATATTGTTTGTTTGTTTACAAAATATTTTCGATAAGATTTGAGACCTTGACAATTGGCCAAAACCTTTAATCTTTTGAACATAAAATGTACAATTTCGAAAATTCATTCATAAATCTTTATTTGTCAATGAGTGTCTATGTTTCTGCTACAAAAGGAATTTCGTTGTGTTTTGTCATTAAAACCGTATAAGTGTCTTAATGTTAGGTGAAAACTCATGACGTAACAGTAAAGTACAATGAAGACAATTGTATCCGTACTTTGCATCTTCCAGTTCCTCAACTCTAGCTAAGCCTTCACTCTCGTACTTGGACCGCCATAGTTGAGCCTCAGCATTGGCTTTGCTGAGCAGTCGCTGGAGGTCAGCCTTCCCTTCTTGTTCCTCTTCTAACTGTTCTCTCAATCCGTCCATGTCATGTTCTAAATTTCTGAATTTTCCAGCTATTGCTGCACGTTCCTGGGTGAAAATTCAGAACGGTTGATACAGATTTAAGGTATGTAATTCGATTAAAAGCCTTAGCTTGTTTGATAATCGTCGACTTGCTTCCTAATAGATTGTACTAGCTATTTTCAAGTCAATTGTAACCGTCAAATAGAAAAATTAATATACTTTTAATTTTAAATCTCTCCCTATCTATATCAATGTATTTGATTTCTGATTGTAACTAAGTGAAAAAAACCCAACTAAAACTGCTATATAATAGTTTAAGTTATCACTCTATAACGATAAATAAGTATGCCAGTTTACATTAACAGCCGAAACTCTTCTTCATTGTAAAATTAATTAACCCTTATTTTTCAAGATATTCTTCTGTCATTTCTCATCAGATGGGTAAATACTGTATCTGGATGATCTGATAGGTTAGCTAAAGAGTCTTTTTTGATGGATTCAGTTTAGTCTGTCACGTGTATTTTTTTTACAGATTCTGCAGAAACTCTTTTTAATCATTGGCTAGCCTACAAAACGTACATAGTTGTGATTGATTTAGAATCAATAATAATAAGCTTTTTGAATACCAGACTAAGTATATTGTAGTTCTAATATGAAATTTCTGACACATGGACATTTTTATTATTACTGACTTACGCCCATACTTGTAAAACGTTATACTAAGTGAAATGCGAGTAGGTCTTCAATATGGTGAGACGAAACTATTTATGTCAATCAGTTTTTCATGTGAAAGGTGTGAGAAATATCACAGCACATTGATAATGCATTTTAAGTAAAGAATCATAAGCCATTCAGGAAGTTTTACACATTAACAACCTTTTAGCTATCTTTACCGTTTGCAGTAAGTACGAAAGTAATAACTCTGTTATTCGTTCAATATCCGAGTTCACTAAAAGAAAGATTTAAAGCTGTTTAAGAAAATAAGACATAATTAATTACCTAATGTTATCTAGACTTAGACTGGCGAAAATTATTTTATTTACTCATATATTTATATAATGTATTTATTATTTGTTTTTTGCACACAAAGTTGTTCTGTTATTCGTTTTGCTGTGAAGTGCAAAGCTACAAAATGGGCAGTCTATGTTCTTAACACCGAAAGAATCAAAACCAAAATTTTTGTGTTATAAGTCCGCAGACTTACTGTAGAGCCGCCAGTAAGGCTGTACCTTAAGAGTTGAACCTCGTTATTACGTATAGAAGATGATTACTTTTAACATTCATTTTCAAATATTTCTCTTCCACAAATGTTAAAAGATAGGAAAAAGAAAAATATAAATATTGACCTTAATGAGCGAGCTCCTATTGTCATAAATTATGTATATTTGAAATTGAATGAAACCGTACTCTGCTTTCTTCGTCAGCTGTTCTCTTGGCTTCGTCTAGATGGGTCAAAAAGGACAGCTTCATTTTACTCAGTTGAGCGACCTGAGATTCAGCATCTTCTAGTTGTCGTTGGAGGTCAGAGTTCTCATTGGACAGCTTCTTCTTATTGGCATCATAATCTCCCAGTGAACGATTGGCCTCGTCCAGCTTATGTTGAAGATCTTGAAGTTGAATCTCCATTTGTTTGGAATTCTTTTCTGAGTTGGCCTAATAGTGATAAAATATAAAATATTCACGAATAAAACGAATTAAGAACATAATTCCGTGTATTTTCATTAACTTATAACGGTTACACAAAGGTAACCGAGGTGACTTGTCATCGTAAGACTGAAGAACTAAAAAAGACGTTGTTTAATATTATTATTGTTTATGTTGATCAAGATCTATTTATTTCTCATATTACTCCATATATGGAATAGAAATGATCGAATACAAATATAATAAAATCAACAGATTCTTAGATTTGACTCTGTTTTTATGAGAATTTTTATGTCATAATACAGATGTTTTAGTGATAAAATGATGTTTCTGGTTTTACAGAAATTAATATGTAATATACCTATATATATGTGTGTGTGTGTGTGTGTGTGTCCAAAATTCGTTTTTTTTCAAAGTGATGAACGTGTAACTTCAGAAAATATTGAGAAAAAGAAACATCTGATTTTATTGTTAAGGATTTACTCTAACCTCAACACATTGGAATACAGAGGAGTAAGATCCGAAAGAAAACTTGGTCCATGTATAACCTCAAGATGTCTAATCTATTCTAACAGAGCTTAGGTTGGATTAACTTTTCATACTTTTTGAGACAGGTGACCTTCTCACACGGTCATCCAATGGTTGTATACAACCATGCAATTGAACTTTACCTTCTCCTTATTAACGTGGTCCAAGCTAGATCGCAAGTCATCGAGTTCACCCTTCATTTGAGCTTTCTCTTTGTCGATTCTATAAAATTAAAAGCCAGGTCAGAAATACCGGAAACAATATAAACGAACATGTTAGAGAAAAAACCATGAAACTAATATTTTGGGCTTTAGTATATAGAAGGTAGTTTTGTGATAGGAGAACAGTTTCTGATCTGAAGAGACCATTGGATAAAAAATCATCTGAATACTATAAATTTTCTGTCACACACACACAGAAATGCTAAAATACCTAAAGCAAATTCCACTATGCAAGATTATATTACTTACATTACTAGTGACTACTAAGTTAATAAATTATAATAAATCTCTTACATTACTACTGACTACTAAGTTAATAAATTATAATAAATATCTTACATTATTACTGACTACTAAGTTAATAAATTATAATAAATCTCTTACATTATTACTGACTACTAAGTTAATAAATTATAATAAATCTCTTACATTACTACTGACTACTAAGTTAATAAATTATAATAAATCTCTTACATTACTAGTGACTACTAAGTTAATAAATTATAATAAATCTCTTACATTACTACTGACTACTAAGTTAATAAATTATAATAAATCTCTTACATTACTACTGACTACTAAGTTAACATGTGAATAATAAATTGCTAGTAATATTAATGAAGTTTGTTAAATGATTGGTTTTTGGATGCACGTAATAGGCTATATTATATTTAGCAGGATGAGCTGTTATGAATTATAGAATCAGTATTATAAAAATGATGATGGTTTGATGACGTCTTACCGAGCTTTATGTTTGTTGAGCTGATCCAACTGTTCACTGAGCTCAGCAACAACATCGTTGTGCTTCTTCCTTAGGTTGGAGAGAACCTGGTCATGTTGTAGGTTGCTTTCTTCCAAGTCTCGTTTGAGTTTAGACAGTTCAGCTTCTCTTCGCTTGTTTAATTCAATCTGTTCAGGATGAAAAAAAATATAAGGTTGTTGAAGAGCAAAAAATGTTCAGTAGTAGCTTCTCGAAACAAGACAAGCCAGTTACATAATAATATATATTTAATGATAAGTTACACGCAATTCTATTTTAGATGAGTAACGAGTGATGTGTTGCACAATACGTTCAAAATTAGTTGTAACATGCCGAAGGACTTATAAAACTGCTTGATTATTTTTACGAAACTCGATTAATGATTAATATAACTTAAGTGTTACAAGACTTTATGAACAATGAGAATAGAAGTAATTCTTGAAGAAAGATCAAATGATTTATTTATCGATCTTAATAATTTACAAAACATAAACATTCATAATTATGTTTCTTTACTTCACTTTTCAGAGAAATGCAACCTATGAAATTAACCTGTGCCGAAGTGGCTCCACCTGCTTCGTCTAGTCTCTCACTAAGTTCTTCAAGCTCTCGCGCAAGATCAGTCCTTTGTTTTTCAGCCTAAACAGATGGAAATAAATAAGAAACATCAGTTGATTCTCTGTAGACAAAATTTTCCGCTTAAATTAAAGAAAAATAAAGCTTTATTGACCCTGACATTCAGCTATATCTACAATTAAAATAATTTCGTAAAACAAAAGAGTCAAATTAAAAATATGTCTAAAATCGATTACTTTAAAAATAAAATAAGTTCCCGGTATTTCCCTGTTTTATTATGATTACTACAAAGTCATAAAATTTAGAAATGTTATTTATCTGCTGAATTTTGTTCCCTGGTAGCTCAATCAAAACTAGTTTCAATTCTGTTTTATATGTAAATCGTTATAAACAATTGACGTAAATAGAAACATACCCTAATTCACATCTATATATTCCTTCCACTTACAGAAATATAATTTAGGAACATTTACTGCTCTTTTCTGATTTCAAACCGGATTTAATTGTTTAAGCTATTTTTTTTATAATTAAGAATGTAGCTTACATGCGATACGTCGACTGCATAATTGATGAAACATAAAACATAGAATAGTTAGATTTGAATAGTTATTCTCTCACCTTAGCTCTAGCTTGTCTTTCAGCTTCTAGTTCTTCCTCAAGTTCCTCAATTCTAGACTGTAGAATGAAAACTAATTACATCTCTACTAAAATCTAAAATTCTATGGAAAAGGCTCGTCTTTTTTATCATTATAATCACTTCCGAAATATAAAAAAATTAAATATTTATTCATCTACATTTAACTAATACAGGTCAGTCATGAGAGTTTTAGAAAGAAAATATGTTGGATGACATGTCTACGTGACATCCTGTTAAAAAAAAACATAACCAGTTCTTCGTTAGCAAAACGTTCTCAGTTGTGAGTTGGCCACATTCCTTTCTAAAACTGACTGCTATTATAAACAGAGCGTGAAACCAATGTTTATAGAAGATTAAGTGCCCTTAAACTTCTTAATACTCAACGCATCTAACATGACTACTGTAGTTACACAGATATTCAGTATTGTATTTTTGTTATTGATCTTGTAGAACGTGAAATAGTAATCTGTTAAAAAATATATAATAATAATAATATATATATACAACAAAATAGAATAATTAGAAGCGCCACCTACCTGGAGTTCCTTGATTTGTTTCTGCAGCTTGGCTACTAAACTTTGCTCGTCTTCTAGTTTGGCAGCAAGACTGGCCATTTCCTTATCCTTTCTGAATGTCGTAATGAAAATCAAGAAATTTTTTTTAAAAGTTTGTTAGATAGAAAAATCAATAAATAAACAATTTTACCGGACTTTTTATCAATTCTTTTCCTGTTAACTATTTGAAAATATAGGCATAAGGTTCATTATTCTTATACAAATAAAATACTTTGATTTCAAGCAAAGTAGATTAACAAGCTTTCTGAAATACGCAAATTATATGCAAGTCTGTAACAGCGAAAAATTCCTTTTTCTACGGTATTTCCTTTTTTGATGCATTCTGAATAGCACTATAAGAAAAATATTATATTTTGGAGAAAATAATTACACTTCCTGTCATAATGTTCGTATTGAACCTATTACAAGTTCCAGTTATGTAAACCGTGTTTTCTTAGTCTGCTAAGTGAAAAATTTTATCCAATTTTATGGCTCGCCAAACTGATCAAATCAAAGTAAAACAAAAAAAAAGTGTTTAAAATTTTGCTTGACGGCAGTGGAAAGAAACATCCTAGATATTCTTCAACAGTGAATCATCCAATCCAGAGGATGAACAAGGCTTGAATGTTTTTAACGCCCAAATGTAAAAAGAAATAAAGTTTTGTTTTGTGAAAACCAAATACCTGGATCTTCAAAAGCGTTATAGCGTTTCTTGTAAGAGCATTAGGTGAGTAAATTAGAGTCAAAAGTATAGCAAATGGCATATTACTGACCACAAATGTTTTAAGACCAACCTCTGAAGGCCTTGTTCTAGTTCTTTTTTGTTCTTTTCTAGGTCTGCTACTGCTTCTTGAGCGAGCTTCAGGTCCCCTTCGACCTTTCTCTTGGTCTTCTCAAGATCTCCTCTTTGCTTCTTTTCCCGTTCGAGGTTGTCCTCTAGCTGTGAGAGTCAATGTTAGAAGCTTAAATGTAACAATCAAATGAATCTTTGGAAAATTTAGCGAAAGACCAGAAAGTTTCATTTGAAGATTATACTGGTTAGTGAAACAAAACTCATATGAAACCGAACTATGCACTAACAATCATTATATATATATATATATATATTACTTTCCAAAAATAGGTTTAAAATGTTTAATGAAGTTATTATACTGCCTTGAGTATTCTGCGTATCACGTTTATGTGGAAACTAACTTTTTAATATTAGGTTGAAAATTGTTCTTTTTTTATCAATTTTTAAATTTTTTTGTAAACGAAAAAAATTCCTTATAAATAGTTTCAACAATCACGGGAAATATACAAGATAAATTGCTTGGCTTATCATTTTCTGACTTTTCCATAATCTTAGTAACTAATGAGTTTTTTTAAATAAAAAGAGTATGATTCTCATATAACTTATCGTTCAAAAATGTCACAAAGAAAACATATCTTCAGTACCTCGTCAAGAGTTTGTTCCAGTTTGACCTTCACTTTGGTTAAGTGGTTGACCTTATCTTCAGAAGCTTGAAGATCCTCGGATGTTTTCTAGAAGTTACCCAAATGAATGATAAAACATTTTTTTTCCTTTTTAAGAGTAAAAACATATATTTTAAACGATTAATCATTGAGAAAACAGCAATAATTTATATCCATAAATATCGAATACAAACATATAGCATACACATTAATGAATGTCGGCTTACAATTACAAAATGATGAAATTACACATTGGTTTAGTTGGCATATTGTCTATATTTTACCTTTTACATGAAAAAACAACAATATCATTACCGAGCCATATCAAATTAAAAAGCTAGTTTACGAAGATATGAATCACTTACGAGGTGTGATTATAACATTAAGTAAAGGAAAACGAATATTAATTTGGGTGTTTTCATCAGTTTTATAGCCTTGTTTGGAACTGATTGATGCTGTCACTACGAAATGCAATGAATATATGAATTGTTTCCTATTTGTTCAATGCATAATTTGATGAACTGTTCAAACATTATACTCGTTTGTTTTGCAACGTCATGATTCGGTGTTTATTAATGTAGAGTACATGAACCTGAATAAAATTATTGTCAATGTTATTAAGCACACGAATCTGATTCATATTATTGTTCGTGTTAAATACATAAACGTAAATGAGGTTGTTATTGATGCTAAGTAGATGAGCCTGAATCAGTTTGCTGTTGATATTAAACACATGAACCTAATCCATATATTTACTATTCTTAAATTTATGAAATAAACTAACCTGGTTTACTTCCTGTAGGTGCTTTTTCTCTTTGGTGAGCTTCTGGATAAGTTCATCCTGATGAGCGATCTCATCATTTAGGTTGCGAATCTGGTGGTCCTTTGTGGCTTTGTCTTGTTCGGCCTACATTGAAATGACACAAACTCACTAACCAAGATGTATTACTTAAATGTCTGCTCTATAAGTTATTTACATTATTCAATGTGTAAAAGCTAAAATGAGAAAACATGCATGCTTTTATTAGCTTTGTAAGGATAGAAAGTTCTGAATGCAAATGTAGAATATTAAACAGGAGAGCAATAGCTTTGTCTTTGTTTCTAGATTGAACCGCAGTTGCTAATAATATAATGAATTAAATGGTTTTATACTACTTGCTCAAAGTGTGTTACGAAAGAGGTTAATAAAACAATAAAATATTTTACATATTTCAATATATTATCTTTCAAATGGGTTATAACATTATCACCATATTAGAAATACTGAAACATAATTTAAAACATATATTGAAATTTAAAGACTTAGCCAACCGTTACTATGTGAATGAAAGTGCAATCAAGTTATTGACATTTATTTACCTTTTGCAGAGCGAGTTCGAGGTCTTCGATTGTTTTCTTTAAGCTTGCGATATCAGTTTCCAGTTTCTTCTTTGTCTGATTCAGTTGATGGTGAGCGTCTTCTTCATGGGTTAGACGTTCTTGGATTTCCTGTATATAGAATTCAAGACTAGTCACATCAATTTGCTCTTTTCTTTTGCAGACGGATTCTAGAAATGAATCAGTGACTTTTACTTTTATCATACTATGATTATCTTCATTTGATTCTTCCGTTTGATCGTGATTGGGATCAGTTTCGATACATTCCCTATGAAAACTTGCATCGCTAGCTCCAAGCTTATTGAAATCTTCAGTGGGAATACAATGGTTTTCATTCGCTGAAGTTGTTTCCATTATAACTTAATAAAATACTGATTGCAATTTTATATCAGAAAACCGCTCTCAAAGAGACCAGGCCAAAGATTCTGAATTGAAAGAAAGGACTTGACTCGATTTGAATTGTAGAGAAGCGAACAAACAATTATAGTTTGGATTGTTCTCCTTCAGCATTCCAAAACAAATTCGAGTTTAGCTTAAAGGACTCTTTGCTATGACACTGTCTATCTGGTTTCTGCTTCAGTGTACAAACATTCGCTCTTTGGATGAAATTGTAATGTTTGGTGAGTAGCAAACAAAGTGACAAAATTATCTAGAACTTTATATATTATAGACAAACAGAAGCTTGTGACTTGTTGACCTGTAGTTCCCTCTTATGTTATATAAAGCGCGAAATATTTATTTCCAGACCTTCATCACGTGAACCTTTTTCATGACTAAGACGACACCTCCACAATCTCAAGACGTATGAAGAAAGTGTAGATATAAATATGGACCTTAAAAAGGCACGTGTAGTCCTACTTGTTTAGCCCCCATATATAGCATTATATCCAACCCGATTGTTTATAGAAAAGATACACACCATCTCTTAAGTACGCCTAGAAGTAAGAAAGAAAAAATCCCTGTACAATATCACTTCCTTCTGTTAATTCCACTCATATGGAAATTATATTACGTATATTTCAAATTTACCAGGTTTAAAAGTAATAAAACGTTCTAAAACGAAACAGAGTGCCAAGTAAGCATTCTGCGGAACGACTGTATGTAAATCACTTCATATATTTTTAATATAAGCGTAAATTTCGGGTAAAAGGTGGTTCATGGACATGGAGGGTCAAATTAATTATATCAATCTTTAAACCAGGTATGCCCATATCATTACAATCTCTATTTATACACTGATATCAGCTACTTTATTTCTGAACTAAAAAATGATTAATTGCATTTATTATAAATTTTCTGAATTTTCATTTATTACTGTAAAGTACTTTTATTTAAATTGAGTTCTCTCTGTCTACTTACATTGCGATGTTATTAGCACATTTATGCGTTTTAATATTCTTAAAGAGCAGATATTAGATACTTCAATTAGCTTAAAACAAAACCTAAACCACCCAATAACGCTACCGAGCAAAAGGTGATACCGGTATCTTGAATAAAAAAGGTAAAAATAAGATTACAGTGGAATTACAAACGTTAGTTTACCTTTTTTCGTTTTTGAAATTTTACAGATTTTCTTTTCTTTAAATGAGGACCTACAAGAAAAACTTTCACCACTCATAAAGTCAAGCATGCAGAAGAAATTGGAAATAATTGGTTCTTTTACTGACTTTGCTGGAGAATATATAAAAGGAATTGTTACTACATTGAATATAATGTATGTCATTAATATTAGACAATAACGCCACCAGACGAAGTATTCAAAATATATGAAATGTTTTCCCAGTCTTCAAAGTAGGTGTTTGGAATACTTAGAACAAAAATCATTAATGTGGTGCTCCGAAAAACAAAGGTTGTTAATCATTTTCATACAAAATGGAACACGAATACAGAAAATTGATCGATAACATTTATTTTGAAGAATATAAGTCATAAGATAATTTTCGCACACGATAGGATTAAGTTTGGAATAAAATCAACCATAAAATAATTTTTATTTCCAAAATAAAAATAATTTTGGAAGAAGAAAAGCCATGCGATAGATTTTTTGTATTTTGTATTTATTGCAAAGATACCATGGCTATCTGTCGCCGTTCCTGATTTGAACTACTGACCAGAGGATAGACACTCAGTCCGCTGCACTTTGCCACTCACCATCCAAGAAAGCGATTGACTGTCATTCTAATACATCCACAGCTTAAGTAATATTTTGTGGTATCGTACGGATTCGAACCTGGCTCACCAGCTCCAAAATTCAGAGCCCTACTTGCCCTCTGATATTTTTTACTCGAACATACAGAAACCTATATTCAGAGATTTTGAATCCTACACACAAACCATTTGACCATTGAAATAACTTACTGACCTGTAACTGACTCTCTAGGTCTCCTTTTTGAGACATTGCTTTAGCTAGACGTTCTTCTGTATCTCCACATTGGGACCTCTCTGCTTCGAGCTGGAGAAATAGGTCGTTTTTATCCTGCAGGAGTTTTACATTTTGAGTTTCCAGGTCCTTACGAAGCTTCTCCTCCTTCTCAAAGGCCTCATGCTCCTTTTTAAGTTTTTCTTCCAATGCTCGTAGCTCATCTTCGACTCGGGCGATGCTGAGGAGAGGCTTGACCTGTGAACGATTTTTGCATAAATGGCAGAATTAATCACTGACAAAGAAACTGTTAAACTTCGAAGGTTATATTCAGTCAAATTGTAATTATGCTGAGGATTCTGATGTAATACAGTTTATTAGGATCAGCATGAAATCGTTACAAATAATCGAAAATGTTCAAATGAAAAGACTATCAGTTGAGCACTAAGTAATATGTATATAGATATATATGTATTACCTTGGATCTCATTTTAAATACAGCATCCTGTCAGGCATTTATATATATGGATGGGCAGGATTTTTTATTGTAGGTGTCTGTGACTTGTTAGCGATGAATTTCAACAATAAACAATCATCACACAGTACACTTGCTTTAAAATAATATATATATTATAACAAATCAAATGTATATACAAATGTTCGTTACACAGTTAATCACCACAGTTGTATGCAGAGCTTTAAATAATTGTCTCTTTTCGTCAAAAGTCTACACAGGTTTGTTCAATTACTTTAGAACACAATTGACAAGTCAAAGTATTCTTCTCTACTGTGTTATTACAATAAAATCTGTGATAATTTCACTTTAAAAAAACAAAAAAAAACGCGCCACTATAAGCTCTTTACAGCTAAACTCACAAACACACAGTCTAGATCTATCTAATTATATCTCTTACTAACTTAACTTGCTTTTACTTAACTTACTTCAATTACATTTTATACGCGCATTTATAAATACTCCATTTGAGGCCAGGAACTTTCCACACACTACGATATATTATGATGTAACAATACTCGATCAAAACAGTGAGATAAGCTTAGAAGGTTATTGCAACCTGACGCAATAATACAAGCGCCAAATCACAACAGTGGAACTACACAACGTATGATTGGTAAACAGTTACATAAACAAACCTGTGATAAACTATCGTTTCTGAACATAACTAAGTTTAAAACTCGTACCATACTTAAATTAAATCAGTCGTGTATATCGAACACATCCAAATATATAGATATAACCATGCTAACAGAACACTTATCATATCATATTAAAACAAAATTATTTACCTTAACTGTAAATACCTTT
The DNA here is from genome assembly GCF_000517525.1 of Limulus polyphemus. Classification (NCBI taxonomy): domain Eukaryota; kingdom Metazoa; phylum Arthropoda; class Merostomata; order Xiphosura; family Limulidae; genus Limulus; species Limulus polyphemus. Next base: position 159,701 of record NW_013666060.1, read on the forward strand.
TAATACAATATCTAAACAGATTCGTGTGAACATGTTACTTTGGTACACATAATATCAGATTTTAACAAAACTGTATATTAAGTAGCATACCTTGGAATACAATTTCCACCACAGCCAGTTGCGGAGCTGCAAAAATTTCCGGAGGTTTCTCTGAATAACCAGCAGAGCAATTCTAAAATACAGCAAATACTACAGAATGAATAAATAATCTAACCTGTGTAAAATGACGTGTGTCTCACGTCACGCTTGATTTCTCGAAATAACAGGAGTCATAAAACCTAAATGCACTTATCCAGATAAAATAGTTCGTTTACTGTCTGCCTTATATGAATTTAGGGACGGGGGTGCAAGAGGGCCGTGAGGGGGTGCCGTCAAACCTTATAA
>NW_013666060.1:160867-168306 GCF_000517525.1 Limulus polyphemus
TTTATTCAGTTAGCTATGAAATGTGAGGCTAGTGTATACTATGGGGGGGGGGTAGTAGTACTTGCTTCGTCATTTTTGACGGGCTATATGCTAGTTAATAATAATACTGGGTTTCGAAAGTTTGCTGTTCTAAATATGAGCCATGACCTGATATTCAGAAAAGTTTGAACAATTGTATCAGCTCTTCAGGTCCTTGTTTACCTTTGTTATTAGATGTCATTTTCAGTAACACTATTGTTAGGTAAGAAACTATATAAGGACTCTATGGCAGGAAATAATATAGGCCAGCAAACAAAACAATTCACTACAATAGCAAAAGAAGGTACCACACGTTAATTTAGCGACTCATTCTTATAAGAAATGTTCTGGTTTCTATTCTATAAAAAACTATTCGAGTTAATGAAAAATATTTTATTTCTAAACAGAATAAAATAACTATTGCTTTTATGATATAATGTTTGCCCGAATATTGAAATTTCTCAGCACAAATTATACAGTAGCCTTTGTTATGCCATATTCACAACAGACAAAAACGTGAATAAAGGATATGGTACCTTTGTTATCTCACATAAACAACAGACAAAAACGTGAATAAAGGATACGGTACCTTTGTTATCTCACATAAACAACAGACAAAAACGTGAATAAAGGATACGGTACCTTTGTTATCTCACATAAACAACAGACAAAAACATGAATAAAGGATACGGTATCTTTGTCATTGACATAGACAGTAGATAAAAACATGAATAAAGAAAACGGTACCTTTCTTATCCCATATAAACAGTAGATAAAAATATAAATAAAAATAAGGAATCTTTGTTATCCCACAGAAACAATAGATAAAAACATAAATAAGGGATAGGGTACATCTGTTATCCCCCAGAAAAAGTAGATAGGGAAAAAACGTACCTTTGTTCCTGCAGCTTTTTAAACTCCCTCTTGCACTGGTACCACCTGATCCACGACTGCAGCCAAGTGATGATTTTGCCAAGACGTTCATCTCTCATCTCTTCTAATCTCCCCAGAACTCCGGCACGGAAGAATACCTGATTAGGTATGTAGTATTTTTTAAAATTATAATATATCAAAGATCGACTTACAAGGGACGGGATAACTAAACGACAAAAATATAATTTTGTCTGAAGTCGTGTCAAGTCCTAAACAGAAACCTGCTTGCTAGTCCATTAAACATATTCATATTTTTTAAGCATAAGTGTTTATGTTAATGTTTTAAAATCAAATAATTCATAAGGTCCTGCAAGTGATTAGCTCTTTCAAGATTCTTCTAGTTTTCACAAAGCTTTTAAAGGTTCTTTCTACTGAAACTAAGTTCGATATTGCAGAAAAACTTGAAGTGTATACAATATATTTACAAAGAAAATGGAGTAAATAAATTTTGGTTTCATTTCAATGATTTTATAAAATGATTTAACCCAATTAAAAATAAATTGGTGCTGAAAAAAATTTGAAAGAGGATTACCTAAAAAAAAAAATGTGATACTCACTTGTAAAGCATACACATCACTGAGCAAAAGCAGTAAGAGCCCAATGTGCAGAAATCTTTAGTTGTCATCATTAGAAACAGGATCTCGCATAACTTACCTTGGAATTAGTGGGAAGGATGCCACAAATTAGGTATAACTTACAGAAAAAAGCAAGGTTTTGGTCAAAACAGAGGATAAAAAAAATGTGTTTGGCACAAGTAGGGACTACAAAATAATTAAGCTAAATCTTACAGAAAATGTGAAGCGTTTGTTAAGAAGCAGAGGATAATCATGAACATCAAATAGACATATTTAAATACATAAATAAAAATAAATATTTAATGTGCATTAAATACTAAATGAAATGCTGTAGTTAGGGCAAAGCGTGCAAATTATTGATTGCATTTTTTATTTATGTTGTACATGCCTTGGTGTAACCATATCGAAATTCGGCTGGATCAACTTGAATTGTTTCCAAAATTTTTTCCGTTGCATTTTTAGCATCGAGAAATCCTTTGCGAATGCCACTGGGATTCAAGATGGCGTATCTAAGAAAAGGATGATGGTCACAAGGATGGGTAAAGATTCAACATGTGTAATTTATTTGAAGACAAAAGGATAACATTACACTGACTGATATTGGTAGGACTGCTAATAAGGTATAAAAAGAGAGAAAATATAACGGACGTTTCCCTTAGTTTCATGGAGATACACAGAAAGATATTTAAGTTATAATGTAAAATGTGTTAAATGTTAGGTTTTTCTTTACTAAATCTCGTAAAGAAATTTTTTAGCTTTCAAATTTTTAAGTATTTATGAAGACTAACAAAAAAGAAATGAGCGCTATATATTTCAGAGACTTATATGCATACCAATCATAAAGTAGGCACAGCGTGCTTACTATGTAGTTTTGCACTTAACAACAAACAAACTCACGAGAGCAAAGTGTCTCCAGCAGGTCTTTTAAAACAAAGTTTCATGGGCTATGCTTTTTGGTATAATCAAACTAAAGAGGACGATCAACAAGACATGAAAGACCACGTATCTCTATTCAATAAGACAAGTTCTATGGGATAATGTAGAATAAAAATGTTATTCTGTGGTATTTTCAGTAGGTACAATATACAGATCATACCCGAAAACAGTTACGCATCGATATTATTTAGACAGAACTAATTAAAGATAAAAACTCATGGAATGTTTCTGCAGATCGAGGTGGACACTGGTATACGTCAGGCTTGATTGACCTTAAAGTATACGTCAAATAATGGATAGCCGCTTTAGATGAACACACTGATATGTTGTTAATGGTTGCAACAAACGCTTTCACTAAACTTGCAAACGTGCAGGATTGAGAGACAGACAGAAGTTTGAAGTTGTGAAAAAATTATTTCGTTGCAACTGTATGAGCCGTGACTTAATATAATAGAAAAATCTTACCGTTTCAGAGGAAGTACTTAAAGCTTGGTCGGACTTACGTGTAATTATTTGGTAATAAAACGAGGGGTAGGAACGAAGTAGGAAAAGGGTGAATGGGATAACAGATTTTTTTTTTCGTTTTTTGTTTTACATTTGTCGAGTAATGGGGATGGGAAGGATATACAAGGACTGAAGAAGTGAAGGATAGGTATTTGATGAACAGTGAGTGTTTTGGTGACACAACAGTCTTGGTAAGAAAGGGGTGGAAGGTAGAGGAAGAGAAAGGATACAGAACGATTTTACACTGATGCGAGAAATATTTACATGCCTTTGTGTGACCCAAACGAAAATCATTTGCTTCGAGCTGGATAGCATCGACAATCTTTTCTGTGGCTTGCCTAGCATCAATAAAACCCTTGGGTACAGCATTGGGGGCCAGAATTGTGTATCTAAAATCAGATGTGAATGTCAGACTGAAGAGGAGAAGCTTTCGAATAAAATAAGCAACATTTTTATATGTAAATAAAAATACAAAATAGACAAATCTCTTTTTGTTTACTGTTAAAATAAACAACCAATATATATGCATACATAAAGTTTGGTGGTAATTCTCAATACCCACATTTATGGCAGTCATGTAGATTAATTCCAAAAACTACAATAATACTCCTACAGATAATATGAAGTAAAAATAATATTTTCTGAATACTTATTATTCTTACAACACATCTTAGTGTCTTGTAATATTTTAATAATATTCTCCTTTTTGCTGCAATTACCTCTGAAAAAATATTTTCTGGAGGAATGAAACAGAAAATATAAAAAATAAGAAAATTATTTATTCAATATTTAATAATATCCAATTCACGAAAGAAAACGCAATTTTTAAATTAAAAATTAAGTAAGACAATAATGACATTATACCTGCTACTGTAATCATGCTGAATACTTACCTATATCATGATCTATAATTAAAATCAAATATCTAACGAGTCTAAAATTTAAACTTTTGTAGTCAGTAAAATCTGAACATAAACTACAGAGAAAGAAATGTATATATACAACCGATTTACCTGTGTTTGAAGTCAGGATACACCATCCTGTTAGGAAAACCTTTACGACAGATACGAATACCTTCTAGTACACCATTACACGTGAGCTGGTGCATCACCAAATGAGAATCGATTACACCTAAAATCACGGACAGAAACGTTTTCTTCATGAGAACAAAGATTAGGTTACAAAGTCAAGGGTTAGACTGTAAAATCTAATTTTAAAGCCTGAAAATATCTGGATCTGAAAAAAATTGATTCAAAAACAAACGGCAGGAATCTCTTGACGTTATGTAAAATTGGCATTTTTCTAAATTTCGAATAAATGGATATCTATGCATAAATAATAGATTTGAGACACATCAGCTATATAATAAAAGTGTTCAAAAGAAGGCATAATATTATTCTGAAACCAAAGTGTATTACAAAATGAGGGAATAAGAAACTTTATCCCCCGGTGGATCAGAGTGCTTAAAACGCTAAAAATCGGGTTTCGATATCCAACGTGGGCAGAACACAGATAGCCCATTGTGCAGCTTTGTGCTTAACCTCAAACGAACAAACGAAGAAACTTGGATCGAACAATGTTCATCAGCGAGCTCCTCAATTTCGAAAGTTTTATAAAGAGCATTATATCAAGAAAACCCACGCAACCCACAAGAAGTGAGTTTGATCTACACCTCGTAAACAGAGGTAAAGTTGAACACCTGAGACATTATATAGAAATGAAACTGTTTACCATATGTACGCTTGTTTTCTGACATGAGGAAACTATACCTGCGTAGTTCTAGGAACATAGTTATCACAGAAAGAAGCTTAATGTGGTCATGATGCTCAGTTACTGAATCAAATCATGTAAACAATGAAGAAATTTATAAGGAATCACACTTCTAGTCTTATGTGAAGATCCTTGAAAAAAAATACTGCGTCACCAAAAATAACGAATTTCGAAAAAGGATCTGTTAACATTATGTTCTCCATTACTTATTTTATTACATCTGATCATTAAACTATCATACTTAATGACTACTACATCGAGAATATACGATTCAGTAGTTACTATATTCCCTCCTAGGTAGACTATCAAGAGAATTACATCAGACAGAAAAACAATAGCGGCGTCAACCTCTTCACGATGATGGGTCTGAGGTGGTTTCGAAAAAAAAAAATCGTTGGGTGCGGGAGCTAGACGGAGGCTAAGACACATGTTGGGATAGCTTCAGCCCAAATAAGCCCACCTCATTACTGCCGCCCCTGCAGAGAAGTTATCGTAGTTACTGCATTTAACAGCCGGAATATCAAGGTTAAAATTCTGCATAGTTACTATTTCAGACCGAGAGTATTGCTTTCTAAAGAAAGATCACGTTATAGCTTCTCCTAAGAAATTCAAGTCTTAAGAAAATTAATCCTATCCACTTTACTTTCATTAAGAACGACTTTTGTTTGTTGAATTTCGCTAGGGTTATTTGCGCTAGAACCGTGTCTAATTTTGAAGTAGAGGAAACAAGTTAACAGGAAGATCTTCAGTAACTTTAATACTTTCAATAGGGGAAGGAAATTTTGTTATGCTCATAACAGAAAAGTAACATTTAGCAGCCAAACTAGCACTCACGTATGAGTGTTCAAACTCCTATTACCTAATTACATTCTACCAAAAACAAGCGATTAGTTAACTCTGAATGTTAATCACGAGAAATACCTGCAGCATTAGGATTTAGAATAACATCTACTGACTATTCTAAGACTTAGAGAAGGAATAAAGCCCTTCAATTTTTATTTACCGATTATTCCACCTGGATTTATCTAAGTGCTGTTTTTACAACGTGTTCATAAATAGAGAAGAAGAAATAAATTACTTAATAATGTTTATTTTCAGGACTTTGAACTCACGGTTTTATCTAAGAAGAAAGGTTCGGGATAAGGTTATTCCTAATTTCTGTTTAACGTAGCACTGCAACTCTTATTTCAGGCGTAAGTTTGAAGAGTTTTATAGGATATAGGTTATATTTGCTAGCGAAATCAGACACCGCTGATATTTTCATGAAAAATGAAAATGTGATAGCCAAAGAAAAAATACATTGTTATCTCAAATCACAGTACTGTTTCTTTGTTTGTATGTAGTTAAGCACAGAGCACGATGAGCTATCTGGGATGTGCCTTCCACGAGCATCGAAACCCGGTTTTTAGCGTTATAAGCCTTCTGACTTACAGCTGAGCCACTGGGGGTTTGTTTGTTTGTTTTAAGTTATGCACAAAGCTACACAATGGGTTATCTGTGCTCTGCCCATCACGGGTATCGAAACCCGGTTTCTAGCGTTGTATGTCCGCAGACATGCCGCTGTGCACACAGTACTCATAAATGTACAAAGAAATATTTCAATATTCATCTTTAACATATTCATTAAAGTTGCAAACTATTGAGAAGCTTCAAACTAATCAGTACTTCATTCTTTTCATAAAGAAGGAAGACAGGATATAGACCGACTGAAGTGTAACTAAAAGGTTACTAAAATACAACAATATTTTCTACATTAAAACTATATCCATGTTATCTTTTCGGGTTTCTACCTGGAGATTTAGTTTCATTGGGGATGATACAACGCACAAAGTGAGGTTGAGTTGACCTTAAGGTGGTCATCAGCTTGTTCAGTTGTTCCTGTATGAAAAGAAGGGTTGTATCAGATCATTTCATACTACTTGTCTTTATTTTTAGTGTTTATAAAGTAACATTTCTTCTGCACATCTTTTGATATTATAAACATTATCCGTATTTATGACGCATCAGTCATAAAAATATCCCTGTTATTAATGATACTAATAAAAAATGAGATTAGATAAATTAATAACGATTAATTCTATTTCTTTAATTCAAATTTTTCTGGAAAAAAACTTTTCGTCAAAACACATAATTTTCATAAGAAAATAATAACGCGAGAACCAAAGAAAACATACTATTAACTCAAGGCACGTAACAAATAAGTGTGCAACGAAATATCTGAAAATTCATTGCTTCACCTAAATCTAACATATTTGTAAAAGCAGCAAAAGTTTTTAATTAATCGTTTATATATCTATTTATTGTTGAAACGCTATTTATGCTGTTTGTTATATATCATAATAATTTATAGTTTATAAATGACTGGTGTAATTACCGTTTCAAATAAGGCTTTTTGCTTTGCATGCCCAGCGATCTGATGAGTTCTGGTATTGATCGAAAGGCCTCATCAGTACCAGCATGCTGCGCACAAGTATAATGTAATATATTTTTCTTGCTGGAAACCATATAGAACCAGTAAAAACATATTTATCATCACCCTGGTAATGATATAAGTTCAACGAATTTGTTAAAATTAATCTAGGAACAAAATCAATGCAGAACCCTATGTTCATTCACAACATATTTCAATCTAACTGGACCACCCATCCCCAGAACGAAAGTTATGTAAATTCATGATTAATGAAGGTTATCTTACGACATGAA
>NW_013666060.1:168399-176019 GCF_000517525.1 Limulus polyphemus
ACATGAAAAGTTGCTTCCCTTATATGTAATTGTAAAAAACGCCCATAAAAACTGCAAAACACAAAATGTGAAACTGCAACTTTGCTTACATCTCTAGATGGACCGAACAAATTAAGTGAAGATTCATCAACAGGGAGCGAAATAGTGGTAAAAAATGACCCATAAAAACCACTAAACGCAAAATTGAAAATCTGGATGTATCTCCCCATAGACACAAGAAACATTCATGCCAAATTTGGTGAAGATCCATCTACAGGGGGCGAAGTAGTGGTAAAAAAGACAAAAAAGCCCATAAAACCGCAAAACTGATATGTTGTATGTACCCCAGCATGTACCTAATAAACCTCCATACCAATGTGAGTGAAGATCCATCCACACCCTGCAAAGTAGTTACATGGACATACAACAGACAGTACTATCGTATTTATATAGATAAACAATTAAATAAAGCAATATTTAAGTCATTAAGCCTAAAAACCACTCACATCTAGCTAGGATCTAAGCAAATATTATTATATTTGAGTCGTCAATATTTACTCAAGACAAATCCACTTATAAGGAGAAAAAGTTCATTATCCGTCTTTCATAACCATCTGGGTTTATAGTGGGTTTTTACTCGCCAGAAACAGCGCTGCCTCCCGGTAAGAAAAACAATCACTAAATGGCGCTATTTCTATTGCATATTATTTTTATTTACAAGTGCTATTTTTAAAAACTATTTCATAGAATAACATAATTTGTAAATAAATAGATACAAGTAAGATAAAGTTCTTACAATGTGAATAAAGACAGCAAAGTTAGTTTAATTTTGATTCAGGCAAACTTTTATTACATGTTTTTATTATTTTAAGCATAAAAAATTTAATTCATCAAATTAATTTAATTTCTTTTTACTATAACTAGTAACTCGTTGATCAACGTATGGCATACTTTATCCAAAAGATGAATGTCACTTAAATGAAAAATAATATTAGTAGCTCTTACCCTGTACAGCAAAGACACAGTTTGGAAACCAGAGCCTTTTTTTCGAGCTGTTATTTAAAATATAAATGACATTAGACAAAACCCGACTTTCTTATTAATAACAACTCTAACCCATGTACAAAACTATGTAAATATTGTTAATAATGGCATAGTAATTTTATCTTTTCTTCATAATTTTCCAACTACAATAAACACAGATATACCAAACTCCTATTTAAGTATTGCAACACATAGAACACAGTTATATCTATATCAAACATAAGAATTTTCTTAGGAGCAAAGATCCATATAGTAAAAATCATACCGAGAAAAACTCACTTCAACTTTTCCAAATTATTAGATAAGGTCTGTTTAGAAAATTAATAACTTGCCTTTGCCCGTTTTCTCGCCAGTGTCATCACCACCACCAAGACCTGGATGGTCTTCAAAGATGTCAACAATAAGCTTATTGGAGCCATGTTTAAACTGGTCAATAACGGTATCGTTCAAGGGGTCCTTGTTCTTTTCAAGCCAGCCAAACAGGTTGTAGGGTACCTGAGCACGATTAATATGAATCAAATAAATTCAAGATTTAGAAAACACCAGTCACAAACACATGTGAAAAATCTAAAACCTCTTTCGTTCATGGTCGATTTTACTTTATAAGTACCAAATGCTTTTATATGCCTAATGAAATGTTCCAGGTTATTCCTTTCCTACTGTCTGGGTTTAATTATTGGTTTTTATTTTAAAATATATTTATTCACCAAGTTAAAAGTAATTAAAACTAGTACAGTTAGCGTTAGTGTCTAAGCAAGTTAAGGAAAAGATAAAATTCTTATTAGATTGTAAAACTGAATTAGAAAATAAAACAAAACACTTTAAATATTTATAATTCTATCGTACGATGAAGATGGCCCCCTAGAATTTTAAGTTAATACTTGTAAGGAAGATTAATGATGTGAGTTCTGCTAATAATAATTACCTAGTAATTTGAATATACAACATTAGTAGTTTCATTTCTTTTTAAAATTCGTATCCACAGAGTCTTTAGCTTAATATAGCTTTTTATTCATTCTAGCTTTACTTTTACATTTGACAGAATACTTGCAAAAACGTTTAATTCATCTACCAATTTGCTACATCAAATTACGTATCGTTATCATTTGGGCTTGAAAATTTATGTTAATGCCTAACTACATTTGCACTGGACTGTAAAATCTTTTTTCTTTTTTTTTTGTTAAGGAATGGAATTCATGTCGTCTATTCACGCCTGCCCCGAGTGGCACAACGGTATGTCTGCGGACTTACAACGCTAGAATCCGGGTTTCGATACCTGTGGTGGGCAGAGCACAGATAGCCCATTGTATAGCTTTGTGCTTAATTACAAACAAACAAACAAACTATTCACGTCTAACGTGTATCATCATCATTCAGAGAATAACGGTTTGAGTTGTTCTGATATATTATTTGTATTATATTAATTCATTAAATAAAACTATGTTGTCGTATTTTTTAACTTAATATTCTGCAATGGATGCTCTGATATTTATGTTAAATATTCTCTTAAAACAACTTGTTTTCAAGCCATGAGAGCATTGAACCAGTTTTTATATTTTATAAAGTACCCATGGAGAAAACATTACGATAATATATTAACTTGATGTCTTAACCAACCAAAAGATCGAGTTAGATCGATTGTTTGGTATTTTTGACCATCAATAACTGTAATAAACATAACAGCAGAAAACTGTTAACTTACAGTGCCAGCATAATGAACGATGGCGAAATGTGCTTCTTTTTGTCCAGGTTTGGGTGGTCTTGGCTTCACGAAGTTCGGAGACTTTCCTAAGTGATTATTCTTCAACTTCTCCTCAAAGGTCTTGTCACTGGCTTTAGGAAACATGGATTCCTCTTCAAGGATGGACAGAACACCCAAGGGCTGAAGTTAGAGGAAGAAATACGCGTCACTTAGAGTCTTAAATAAAGGATAAAGTTGATAATATCGTAAAAAAAAGACCTATATATATATATAATCCACCAGAAGTCTTCTTTACATGCATTTTGTTTGATAAAATTTATTATTACCTTTTCAATCAAGTCAATACAAGCTTGTAAATCAAGACCAAAGTCAATGAATTCCCAATCGATACCCTCTCTTTTGTACTCTTCTTGTTCCAGCACAAACATGTGGTGGTTGAAGAACTGCTGCAGTTTCTCGTTAGTGAAGTTGATGCAAAGTTGTTCAAAGCTGTTAAGCTAAGAATAAGAAAATATTTTATTTGGACTAACTAATCATGCATTAATTATTATTTTATCTTGAAAACTTTTCTAATATTTTGCACTCGCATCCCATTTAAAATAACCAATTAATTTATCACAATAATTATTCGCTTGATTAAGAATTACATTTTATTACAATGCCCCCTAAAAAATTTATTAACTGCTCTCCCATCCACTCAAATTAAGTGTATAAAAACTTACGTCAAAGATCTCAAAACCAGCAATATCCAAAACACCAATAAAATGTTGCCTCTTCTGTTTGGTGTCAAGAGTTTCGTTTACTCTCCTTACCAACCACTTGAAAAGTCTATCGTACATGGCTTTGGCTAAGGCGCCTACTGAATACGAAACCTAGAAGAAATAGGGAAAAATACATCAATTCTTCAAAACAAGAATTTTAAATAAAATTTTAAGTGACATTATTCCTAAAAATACGCAGGAAATGAACATTGTTAATTAATATTGTAAAGTTGCTACAGCCAGTCGTTTCACTAATGGTTCTAGAAGTTTTTAGTTTAAAAATAGTGGTTATACAAGCACTATCAATAACATTGGGCACACAAAGGAGTCTGCTTGAGAGATTAGTTTAGTTTATCTCATTAGCTAAAAACTGAAAGCCAATAAAAATGTTCAAGACTAACTTTCTTTTGCTTTATGCCACATAAAAAACAAACCTCTAGAACAGACTAATTTAGTTTTGAGAGGATTTATCCCCAGAAGATATTATTTCTGGAATAAATTCGTACATACATTTTTCTTTCAACATTATTTTGGTATAACTTTAGCACCTCGAGCCACAGCACCGAAACCTCGTGTATATTCTACATATATCTCTATTTGCTCATTGTATTGTTTGTTATTAGCTTGAAGTACAAAACATTACAATTCATCAAACAGATTTGATTCATTACTATCTAAATTGTATTTTTTAGTATTTTATGAAAACTACAAATAGAGAGAAAATGATTTATTACATCATTTTTATATAAATAAAACCTTTTGCAATCCACTTTTAAATATTAGTTTTAATAGATGTTCAGCCACTCATAAGCAAACAGTAGAGAAATTATAATAATCTCACCTTCACTTATATTTCTAGTGTTCAGAAGAGACTACTTGGAATGAAATATAAACATTTAATGAGACATGTCCTATGTTATGTAAGAATTTGAGATTATTGCACAATATTACCTGTTCTTTGTTTCGTCCTTGTGTGACAAACTCATTTCCGACTTTAATCTTAGGTTTTAGCAAGTTTTTAAACAAATCAGCGGCGTTTAGGCCTAGTAGGTGAGCGCTTCTCTCTCCCTCTTCTGTACCATCGGCTTCGGCTTGTTCCTCTCTTGGTCTTTGTTTGAATTTCAATTCACCAAAATGCATCACAGACGCAGTGATCTTGTAAATGTTCAGTTTTTCTTCTTCGGAAAAGCCAAGCACATCAAAACCGGTCTAGAGAAAATAGCAATGTTTTGTTATGACATTTGATGAACTCATTAGGTAATAAAACTCACACTGTGACCAACTGAATATTACAGTTTTGATTACCATTCAGCAGTATAAAAGAATATAAACATAACACTAAACTATAGTTTGAAAGTTTTATTTTACACAAAATGAAAGTTTAATGAAGTTTTGGTAATGAGGTTGTAAATCAGCAATTGTTAATAGTGATTGACAAACAACAAAATTTGTCGTCTGTTACGTCATTCATAAATATTTTGCTCACTTGTTGTAAGAGCAAAATCTAGATTCGTAAAATAAATCTAAATTTCACTTTGAATTTATTTCTTGTCCGAGTTAGAAATTTTCCTAGTTGGAATCTAACAAAGATACATATCATTTCAATATACTACTATTACAAATGATTTTCTTTTACATTTTTCTTCTAAGACGTTTTAGAAGAAGACTACAGGTAATCAAGTCAATATTCTGTCATTAGCTATTTAAATAATAAGTATATAATAAAAAAAAATTTCTATAACATTAACAAAAATACTTATTGAATTACACATATACTATATGATTCGAAATCTAGTTTATTTACGTAAAATACAATGAAAAGATTTTGGCAAACCACAAGCACTTATTCTGGTTTTTTCCACAGACATCAACATATAGACACATGGGTAAATTTCTTAAGTTATAGATATTTAGGAGACAAAGAAATAAATAACTATAGAATTTCAGAAGTAATTTTTGTTCGAAACACCAACTGTGGATAATCATGCATTCATGCAGGGACTTATACTCGTCTCAATGTGTTGTATGTGTTACTAGTGTTAGAAAATGCATATAAATGTGTAACTCATTTTCTTTAACCCGCTTGCTCCGAAGTAGATTTTATAGGAATAAGTATACAATTTATAACAAACTTTTAAGATAACGAAATTTTGAAACTTTAATTTTGTAGAGGTTTCCAATAATAACAAAAAAGTGTTTTTCAACATCACAATTACTTTATTTCTTACTTTTTATATTTCAACTTTTAGTCACGAACTAAGGATTAGAAACACCACCATATTCCATTTTGCGAATTCGCCGAATTGCCAAGAAGCAAATGTTAACAAACATTTGCTACATAGTATATTTAAGTCTTAACACAAGCCGTTGAACATTTTGATGTCAATTTAAACACAGGCGCATTTTAATATTCATTGAAAAGATATTACTAATATTTTGAGTCAATAACTTATTTAATCTGAATATATGACTTTGTATGAATTGTGAAATTTAAGTCAAGACGCGTTAAAGTATCTTAAGTTGCACTAAGTGCCACCTTTAAAAATTTGTTATACTCACGTCTGTGACCATGAACTCATCACCGTCATCCAAACCTGGAATCTCTGTCTTCCCTTGAGACACGAAATGATATTTATGGATATCTTTTGCAACGAGCAGTTTGTCTGAAAGGGAGGAGGAATTCATGCATAATAATGAAAGGGTTAGCCTGGGTTTCAACACATGTGAAGAGGTACTTGGTTGTATTTAATGAACTACAGTAAGTGGGTTTACTATAGGATTCAAAATACACAGGTACAACAAAGGCTGTGGGTAGTCGAGGCTTCAAACAACAGCATACAAGCATGTAATGATACTTATATGGAAAGCGTAGGTCGTTTGATGTTTTCAACAGCGAAGGAAGTGTTTGATAAATAAAAAAACTGTTATGGGTTTTCACGACTTTTGTGAATATCTACGATTTTGGTGTAATATAACTATTGAGTTACCCACCGATTTTACGAAAGCACTTTCAAATTTTATTGATCGCTTTAGTTTCCATTCATTCACAATAAAACTCAAAATGTTTTGCTTCACAAAAAGCCAAAGAACAAACAAAATAACATATTCTGTGGTATAAAGCTTCCGTTTTTCTGTTTGCAGTGGTTTCACCTCTTCTCTGTCATTTGTTTGTGGTGTTCAACAGCACATGATTTAAATGTATCGACTGACCCATCCATTGCCTTAAATCGGAACTCGGTATGAATCAGTCTGTTTCTTTTATATTATTGAAAACGAGAGTACCCAAAGAAATGCTTTATTTCCTTCAACTATACATAAGGAAAGACTTTTCCTTTGTTTATACTGATATTTAATATTATAAGTCCACAAGCTTCCCGCTGGACCACGAAGTGGCTCCAAAGGGTTTGATCCTTCTAGTGGGCTTAGCACAGATATCCTCTGTGTTTGATAAACAAACAAACTCTTTACTTTGGGCAATTTCAATGGCGCCAGTAAAAGAATTTTCATGCAAATTTCTTAGTTACATTATTGTGCAATTTTATCAAAATCAGGAAAACGAAGTTTGTTATAACACAAAGAAAAATCTTCGACTTTAAACAATAACATACTACTTTAACGAAATTAGGAACTTTAGATAACAAATTAATATATATAGAAATTCGAAGTTGAGCTTTTGTCTTCATGTTAGTTTAGGCGTCAACTTTCCAATGTTGAGTTGACTTACAAGGCAATGAATGGAGCTAAGTAGATGCAATCTGTTTTAATTTGTATACTGATTATCTTAAAGGAAAAAAAAAGTTGGCTAAATGAGATAAGAGAGGAATATCATTAAAACCATAAACGTTATCCTTCTGGACGTTTTAAGAACATAAAACATTACTTTGAATGTTCTCATTCTGGAATGTAAAAGAAAAACAAATTGCTTTCCACTGAAGAATTCAAATTCGATGACGAGAAACCCACTTTGAGACTATTAATGGTTGGAGACGGCTTGAATGGGTAATGAAGAAAAACTTTAATATAAGTTGAACATAACAGCAAATGTACAACGTTTCGACAAGGTTTTGACAAGGTACCTGATGATGACAAAACCTTGTTGAAATGTTGTACATTTGCTGTAATGTTAAACTTATA
>NW_013666060.1:176773-182928 GCF_000517525.1 Limulus polyphemus
AACCTTGTTGAAATGTTGTACATTTGCTGTAATGTTAAACTTATATTAAAGTTTTTCTTCATTACCCATTCAAGCCGTCTCCAACCATTATTGATTTCCACTGAGTTCAGGTTTAGTTCGATACGTGATTTCTTAATGCAAAAATTCTTTATGCAACGAAATGACATATCACTGCATTGGTGATTACTGTAAAATTTTCTAATGAAAGAAATAGTGCCTTGATAATGTATTTAGCATATAGCAGCATAAGAGTAGGTTCCCTGACGTATTTAACGTATAGCAGTATCGCAATATATTCTCTGACGTATGTAGGGTATAGCAGTATTGCAGTATGTTCCCTGCTATTAGCGTTTGCTAAAATATTTTTGATATTGTGCTAAAAATCTAAAAAACTCGCATAAACCAATAACAATAATCATAAAAGTGTTTATACCCTGCATTTGCGCAAAGATGTACTGAATCGCCAATGCATGATGACTACCATGGACTAATGGATTATTTTACTACAAACACTTGGAAACTATAACTAAACAGTACAATACTATTTACCATGTTGGGATATACTAGGATAGTAGTTAAGGGTAGAGGCTACTACTAATTTCTGTATACCTTGCTAAGATTATACAGGGAGTGGTGGAGGTTTGGAGAGAGGAGTTCATCACACTACTGACAGGCTATGACACGTACTATTTTACTAATGTGTTCGAGGTTCATTTGGTTTTTGGTGAGAAAAGGTTAAAAATTATCAGCTTTGAGATATCCAAAACAGGATACTGAGGAAAAAGCTTAGAGTGAAAAAAACCTATTTAGGTTGTGGAAGAACTGATTCTAATGTATAGGAACAGTTAAGGAAGAAACGACGTAAACTGTTGGAGGTATTTTTCTTGGGGACTTGGGAGTAAATTCACATGATGGGTTTTAGTAGGAAATGGATAAATCTACCAAGGATGCGTTTTCAACGCTGAGAAAAACATCTAAGAATTGAAGTACTTTGTACTGATCCACTACAAAACTACAGAGGATAAACAACAATAACACGAGGTTTGAGAAAAAGCTGGACCAGTCTGAGTTACATGATAAAGAACTATACAGTAATAATTTTCAAAGTAGGAATAAACTACACAAAAACTGGGCATTCCTGGATAGAGGAAGGGCAAGGTTTAAATCTATGGTCAGAGATTCATTCATATACCTAAGAGACTATTGCTACTGATAAGGAGTTGAAGGGGATTATAAGATGACATGCTGCTTTTTCATCTGTCTGTACTCACATCTGTGATGTGCATCTCTTCACTATCATCCACGCCTGAGATATCTGTTTTACCCTGAGACACGAAGTGGTAGTCGTGGATATTGTTGGAGAGAAGACATTTCTCTGGAAAAAGGGTGCAAATAAGGGATTTTCTTTCTCTTGAACCGGTTAGAGAATGCAAAGAAACTTAGGAATTCTGGTCAGGCATTAGTTACACGAAAGGCTTTACATAACACATCGACACCTTTTGTATCCTTCGAAAATAAGGTGATACCATTTACAGCCTGGGATATTAAATGTCACAAGTCACCAATTAAATTTGACCAATATGTTTCGACTATTATACAACATTTTGACATTTTATATCTTTCATAGGTGGATCCCAGATATGTTTAACCACATAAGACACATAAAAGATATGGATTCTACAAACAAATGATTCTAACATGAGCTATGATTTACGTGCATATAAGTATCGATTATTCATGAAAACAAAAAACACGAATATTGGAATGCTTGCTAAATTTGTGGGTTTTGTGAGTTTATAACGAATTTGATCATTAATAAAATATTTACTATTGAAGTGGGATTTTACAGAACTGACAAGAAATACTTGAGAATATTTCTTGGATTTCGATGTTCAACCGTATAGTCATTCTTAAAGCGATGATGAATGAAAAGAAAATAACGTGGACTTTTCAGAAAACTCAACACTTCAACAAGACACCAACTCGGGTGTGTGTTGGTCAAGGAAATTTAATCAAAACTGTTGAAAAAGGTATTAATAAAACCTTTTCTTTTAACAGGAATCACGTGGCTATAAAGATGTCATTATGGGAAATATCTATAAGATAATTCCTTAATATCTGATATTCATTGATATAACTCTCGCAAAATCGGGTAAGAATCCGAGGTAAGTTTGAAGACTCGTATCACATCATTGTAGCTTAATGAACAAAATATTGAAAACATGTAAACAAAGAAACGATAGCAGGTTTTTACCTTAATAATTTTTTTCGGTTAAGTTTATTTCCGACGAGTGGTATGGTTTGTGGTAATCAGATAAGTTAACCAACAGCTGTAAAAATTTTTATTTTTACTACTTATACATATGTGTGTATAAGTATATCTAATATGCATTATTTGAACATCTGGTCACAAATTTCACAACTATAGTAAGTTTTATTAAAACAGGGTATAATGGGGTGGGACTCAATGATTTAGATTAAACGAAATGGTTACTAACTTCTACTGGATATTGACATAAAACTCAATAACATAAGGATGTTGGGCAGGAGTTATGGTTTACTTTTTGTTTTTTCTACCGTGTAATGGATTTTTTTTTCGGATTTGTTGAGGAACTAATGGGTAGAATCATGGAAGGTGACGGGAAGGTGACGGCAGGTATCACACAAACCTCAAAGCGTCTCGCTTTGAGATCAGGGGGAATTATTAACTCACGTCAATTAGGCGTGTATGTGTATGTCCTCTCCATCATCAACGTAGAGGATATCGAAAGACTCGCTCCAAAACGAAACGGTAGCCAGAGACCTTGTTGCCCAGGCCCATATTTTCTGGTTAAAGAACACATATATTGCTATCAACATATTTAAATCGACTGAGTGCTGATTCAAATATCTTTGAGCTATTTTCTGTTTTCTGTGTTAGACTCATTTTGACTGTTTTTATTCATCATATTGAGTAACTGATATTCAATTATGAAAATATATTCTCAACCTACATTTGTTTCAAAATGGAATTCAAAACGTCGCAGCGCCATGGCGAACCCTTCTCGGAAAACAAAGTGTTGCCTAGTAATTACTAGTAAATTAGAGAATATATACAGCTCAGTATTATACATATTTTTGCATCACAAAATTAACAAATTCAATTCTTCTCAAATAAAATGCGCAATTTTTAGTAATAAATTTATAAGCATGTATGAACAAAATTTAATACCAACAAATGTTTATGTTAGAAATTAAACTCTTTTATGTCAAAGGGCAATTTTTTTTACCATTTTATAAAAATTAAACTTATGAAAGTCTAACAAGTTTAGTGTTTATTCACTGTATTTAAAAGATGTATCATGTTATGTGAATGCGAAATTTTAAACCATTTTATATGATATTTGAGCTCTGAAATTGAAATTATTTCTACCAGAGATCAGTAGTTTAACAGTTTACTTATTTCTTCACATATTTTCCCCGATATCTGTGTTTACTTATTTTCCTTATGATTAAATAAAAATCCCAGAAAAAAATTAAAACTAGGAATATTAATGGTTAATAATAAATAGGTGTTCATTAAAATATTCAACTGAAGTTTTCGTTTTGTGATTTTGTTTATTTTTCCTGTTGAACAAAACCATAAGCAATTTCAATATAAAAGTTTATAGAGTGCTTCTGCTTTCATTTTTATAGTACAAAAACTCGTGATACAGCCCAAAACACTGTTTTATATTAAGAAGCAAAGCAGAATCAACTGATATTAAACAACTTAAATAATAATTTTGACCAGATTAAAGATAAAATAACTGTATCATTTTCATGTGATTTAGAATATAAAAGACTTAAGATTACAAGCATAAATTTGTAAAGTAGCAAAGTAAAATGAATAAAGAAGAAGAAGATTTACCTTTGAGATCTGGAATACGGCCTGACATTATTTGGTAGAATATGTGATAGGACCTTTCTTGGGGCTGCTGGGAAATAACACGGGCTTTCTCGAGCAGATCTGGGTTGTTGAAAGTTATCAAATAAAACAGTTTCTTTAGAAGAAAAAGGCTTAAGATGCATAAATGTATATTTTTACAATTAAGTATAACCTTGAAAACCATTTAACAATTATTACTTCTATGTTTAAAATTCAAAATCATTATTTTTAAGCTACAAAATAAATACTTTTAAGTGGAAGAATTGAGCAAATATAATATCTGTAATGAAGTAACGTGTAATTTTCGTAACAATTGAATTGAACTTGAGCTAAATACTTCCCAACGGAAAGTGCATTTATCGACAAATAAAATGAAAATCGAGGTTTTATGTTTTTTGTAAGTTTCTATTTTTCCGGTATTAGGATTTCAATAAGATTTAATGAAACTCACATGTCTCAATGTCAGCTCCTGCTAGTTTCCCCATGGGTCCAAAATGAATTCGAATGAATTTACCCTGGTAAGGAAAAAAACGAGTATGAAAACAACCAGAAAGGCTGCTAAATCTAAAAATATATAAAAACACACTCCTATAGAAATAAGAAGATTGTGTACGGATTAGTCAAAGCAAACTGTTAGCATTTTATGTGCGACTAAATATACTTGAAATGTTGAATATATGAACTTTTTCTCAATATAAACCATATTTTAATTGTACATAAAAGAAGCAGAGATCTGATGTAACTTTAAATAAAACTTAATAAAAAACAGTAAAATGTATTTGTTTGTTGTATTATCGCAAAGCTTCTTCAGGGTTATCTCTCCATAACTTAGAAGTGATATACTAGAAGAATGGTAGCTAGTCAACGCTACAAGCTCGTGGGATACTCTAATTTAATAGTGGGATTATAACGCCCCACGACTTAAAAGTTGAGTACGTTCTGTGATAAGATTCGAACCCGCGACACATAGATTGCAAGTTGAGCGCCCTAACCATCAGGTTATGACAGTGAACAAATATATGTATCTAGTCAAGTCATAAACACGAGAATTTTATGTTAAAAAAAAGACTTAGTAACTTTTTAGAGTCGCAAGCTGTTAAATGGATTAGATGATATTGGCTGGAGTTGGGTCTTTGAGTAATGTTTGTTTTTAAGCGCAAAGTTACGCAATGAAATACCTGTGTTCTGTCAACTGCGGGTAGCAAAACCGGAATTTTAATGCTATAAGCCTTCAGACATAGCGCTGAGCCAACCTAATGGATAAATATGTGCATCTCACTACTTAACCCTGTTTCCGTGATTCTGGTCAATATGACAAGACTGTTAAATTCAACGTATTTAAACACCCACTGATCGAACCTACTTTTACCTTTAGTGTCTCTCTTGGTTAACAAACAGTACTATCTAATTTACTCTGCAGTATTAAGCTCTCGGACCTAAAATTACTCTGTAAATTTTCGTCAATGTAACACATTCCACTCAAATTTCTCAAATTGAATTAAAACACATTAGTTATGAAAGAAATATTATTAACATTTTGAATTTTGAATCAGTGATAAAGAATAGATTTTATTAGCTACTCACAAAACGGGAGGAGTTGTCGTTTCGAACAGTTTTGGCGTTACCAAAAGCTTCCAGTACCGGATTAGTCTGAACGACTTGATCTTCCAGATTACCCTTATGGAGATAAATATGTGAAATAAGATTTAGTTTAACTTGAAAACATCTTGTAATTCTATGTGAGATCAGATTTACTATTACAACAGACTGAATACTAAAAACTATTGGCTACTCTGATTATTGGAATTATCTCAAGTTTATTATAACCTGTTAGATATAGCTTAAACATTATACAGGCTTTTTTTTTTTCAATTATCAAGATAACTTAGCTCAACATGGGCCAATCTGATTAATGTATTTAAGAGCGTTAAATAAGTATGCGTTTTACACGTTTATTTGTGTTAAAGTATAACCATGTTGAGGTTATAATCGTTAAACTGTAATTATATATAACAAAGTGGTTAAATTTTATACAATAGAAAATAAGAATTAGAGCAATACTATTATTTCTCACTTATTCAGTTATATATCCATTCATTAAAAGCGAAGCATAATGAAAATTAGTCTCCATATTTGATATTTTCAAAATAAAAGACTTTAACTAAATACGTCTAAGTCGGTGTTTAAATTAGTCTATCGTCCATTCCGATTTGGGTTTAATTTACCCGACTAACTATTTTTACGGTAA
>NW_013666060.1:182949-184352 GCF_000517525.1 Limulus polyphemus
AACTAATACGTCAAGTCGGTGTTTAATAGTCATCGCATCGATTGGTTAATTCCACACATTTTGATAATTTGAAACGGATTAATTCAACGTTACTTGTTATTGTTTCTGTAAAACTGAATAAACTATACTTACACAAAGAACGCTCGCTTAATAAACTAAATGCATGGTATATTAGTAAAAATGTATACATATTTCCACATCTGGAAGATTTTTCTGGTGCCAAAAGAGTCGTATCTTGGAGTTTTGGAGGACAAAATTAACCTACGAGACAATTCACGTGTATAATTATTAGCATTCTTTACCATTTTTGTACCTAAGACTCTTTGGTTTACGACTACATGAACTTCTTTATAATAACCGGAAACAAGCAGTATATAACTCGGAATAATCCCCATAAGGGAAAAATTCTTATCATTCTCCTAGAAGTGTCATGCAGGGAGTGTAAAGAAAATGAGTGCAAGTTGTGTTTCCCTTTTTTTTATTTCACAAGAGAAACAGTCTCCGGAACACATGCAGATGGAATACCTTTTTGGAACGTCCTTTCTTTCGATCGTCTTTTTTACTGCTGGCACCAACGTTTGCAAAATAAGCAATTACTTTCTTCGTGTTTTCAGTCTTACCGGCTCCAGACTCGCCGCTGCGATAAAAACACAACAGATACACTGAAAAGAACTCCACTTATTAAACGCTTTATTCCAGGGAAAGGATGGACAAGGGAGAGCACACAAGGTACTACAGAGGACGATTGGTGGTGGATTTGTTGAGGGAAAGGTTTGGAACTGACGACGACGGATGCAGGTAAGGGATTGGATTGGGGCCCTTGAAATATCTAACATATACTACGCTATTTGAAAGCAAAGGGTTTAACTTTTTCTGTTCATTAGAAAAGCGATGCTCCTACTTAGATCAAACAAAGAGTTTAAGTCTCTAACAGTCCTCAGATGTTTCAATCATACATCAGTAGCAATTAATGTTTCTCTTGTTCTAGTCATAATCAAAAGTCCTTTTGGAGGATTTCTGCCAGTAACTGAGAGATATTTTGGGTAAATGGAGTAAAAGTTAAGGTTAGTTTGACAGTTAGATAGACAAAAGACACTAATGAGACAGAGGCTTGAGATGACGTCATAGATTAATACATGATCCACTGTAGCAAATGAACTATTTGCATCGAGAGTCGTGAAATATATTATCTTTTCAGAAGTTGCCGAAATATTTGCGTTCATTGATATGCCAATGTTGGGCGTGATATTTTATAAATAAGATGGAACTGACAAGAAAATAATAATGGCTGGAGACGGCTTGAATGGGTAATGAAGAAAAACTTTAATATAACAGCAAATGTACAACGTTTCGACAAGGTTTTGACAAGGTACCTGATGATGACAAAACCTTGTCAAAACGTT
>NW_013666060.1:185352-215237 GCF_000517525.1 Limulus polyphemus
CTGATGATGACAAAACCTTGTCAAAACGTTGTACATTTGCTGTTATATTAAAGTTTTTCTTCATTACCCATTCAAGCCGTCTCCAGCCATTATTAGTCTCAAAGTGGGTTCCTCGTCATCGAATTTGACAAGAAAATAGTTTTAAACCAAAACTATTACTCTGCCACCACAAATTATTAATATCGGAAACGATGAGAAAATATCGCCGATTTCTATATTTCAGAGATTAACGGTAGTTTAATATAATACTTGTTAATTATCATAATAAAAGTTAGAAACCCATGAAAAATTAAGATGCTGCATAAATTTGTTTCATAATTATATTGCTCCTCTTTTATAAGTAAAGCTCAATTTCTTGGATTATTTTTAGGTTTCAGAAAGTATTCATAAAGCCAAAATGTATTTTATCTATTACAACTTAGCATGATTTTTTATAATCTAACAGTTTATTTTTGCTCGCGTGTTAACTATCATTGCAAATGCGAAGGATAAGTGGTTGAATTAAACGAGTTTTGAAATCATGCTCCGAACTCAAACAATTTGCAACCATAAATTATATACTTTATACTTCGTTGCCTAGAGTTTGTCATGAAAAATAATAAGGAATAACTTTAGAAATAATTCCGCAAATATCTTATTAAGATTTTGTTACCCAGTTCGAGCATGTGTTGGTTAGGTTTCACAGCATTTTTTATTTTGTTTTTTGTTTTTAACAGCTGAAAAGTGCAATACGCACATTTACTGCCCAAGTAAAATCAACACTTACTCCGCTTGAGAATTTATGTCTAAAACCTGAAGCGGCAACTTGGGCGAAGAACTGAATAACTTTCTTGGTGTTCTCTGTTTTTCCAGCACCCGACTCACCGCTGAAGATGAAGACGACAAATGGACAAGGATGACACAGAGGAACATGGGAGTTTTGTACACATTTTCAAGCAAATTATACACATTATATCGATAGTAAAAGGAATGATTAACAATTTTAATAGACCTACATTTAATTAATATATCACAAACAAAGTATTAACAATGTCATTTGAATAGTTTAAATATAATAAACTAGAAACAGGAATATTTATTAAAGAGCCGATGAATTACTTTCATCCAATGACAACCTTCAACAATCTACACTTCTGTTGAAAATGTGTTTAATTTTTTTTTAGTATATGTTTCATATCATTTTACGTTTCATTTTACGCTTTAATTTTTTGCATAATAAAAAACACTAGTACAAATGAAATACAAAGTTAAATTTGCATGATATCTTTGCTAGATGCCTTTACCAGTTGGTATCAGAAAAATGTCATTTATCAAAAATAACAAGCTACTCACGTGATCAACATGGATTGGTTTTCTCGATCTGTGAATAAAAACAAACATACTGTAGCTTTTTAACTTGTCGATAAAAGTTAAAACAGGGTATTCAAGTTTTATTTTTGACCTATAACAGAATTGAAAGTTGTACAAAGTAAAAGTTTTATAGACATACTACAAAGGCTTGTTTTCTTCCTCTTTAAACGCAAAGCTGCCCAATGAGCTATCTTCACAGTGCTAAGCGCAAGTATCAAACCCTACATTGTGGCGTTATAAGTCCTCAAGCTTACAGCTGAACCACCAGGGAGCAATCGTAGAGGTAAAACTAACACAAGGTACAATATATGTCATATTCTATTGTATTTAACGTGTATATTAATCATTATTGAGTAGGTTGAAAAACATATCTTATTCAAACTAAAGTTAGTGTTATAAAACTTCACATTTGATGTATCATTAAACGCGTATATCCTATATTTTCTATTGAAATGACCAATGAACATTCCAAGTGGTACTGATAAGTGCAAAATTTAGAGTTACAGTCTAGTTGTTTCTTAAATAACAAGATTTTATCGTTTTTGGGTAGATGTACATAATATAGTTGATTTAAACTTCCTGTAATGTTTCTAACAGCAAAAGAAACAGAAAACTTAGAACACTTTTCCAGAAACTTTCGAAGAACTATAATTTTAATCCGTCATATATAGAAGACACCAAAGTGTGCATAATATTAGCTAATTTATTCCTCTCTTTTTTTTAACACTTACTTCTTTCAAGTTTCAATAATTTCAAATAATTAAATTTTTGCAAATAGTAGTCCTATTATTTCATCTTAAAAAAATGTAATAAATACTCTGTATTGAAATACGAGCCAATTATGGCATCAGGCCAAATACAAATATTTGGCTCTGAGCCCTCACGGAGTCCGAAGAATGTGCTAAAAATAAAAACGACGGAAAACTGGCATAAACGTAGGATTAAGTGTATCACACCATATAAGGTACTGAGACAAACTACATCCAACTTTAGTGTAACACGTTATTTCCACCCGTAAACTGTCACCTTCCTTGTAGAAAGAGTTAAGCAATTTTTGTCTGTTTTCGTAATACTAGAGTTGTAGATCAGTTATTGTCATACATATGAACATATTTAGGATACTGTAAACTATAAATTAGTTGAAGTTTAAACAGAAGCACAGGAAACAGGTTATGCAGTTGTGTGAAAAAGTTATTTATTTAGCCGTTGAATGATTAACTTCGACATTTTAGAACTTTTTTTCATTGGTTTTATCTGTGAAGAAAAGAGACCACTTTTCTAATAATGCCAAAGAATTTCATCTGTCAACAATGAGTAAACTTAACAGTATATTTGAAGTACGTGCAAGTTTTTATAAATGCGTAATTTTGCCTTTATAACCAGTTGCTCGTTTAAACTTTTGTAATGAAAACTGAACGGCTTGAAAAACTAGATAAGCAAATCCTATGATATTGTAATTTTTCTAATTACCAAAAGTTGGCATTTTTTATAAAAACTTAAGTCTAGTTTGTTCTTGGATCTACCATATGGCACTGAGTTAGAGCTGCTTCGAATAATGTAACCACTCAATAGTAACCCTGAATACGAGAAAATCAACATTAATATTAAATATTCTTAAGATATTTATATAGATATAGATTACTTGTGGTGAATAAAGTACATTACAAAATTAACACCTACGTTCCATAATACTAGAAATGAGTGTGTGGACAAATATTTTTTTAAAGTAGGTTATTGTAAAGAAAATCTTAAAGCTATAAATTAAAAACAAGGAAAAACTCAGAAGCAAAAATATTTATCGAGATTAGGCTGAACAAAGGAAAAATAAATATTTCAAAGAGAATGATTGTGTAAGTTGAAAGTTGTAAAACTAAAGATAGCATCATAGAAAAAATCAAATGGAAAGGAAACAAATTACGGAAGATTAGGGTTGATGTTACAAGTTTAAAAATATAATATTTGGTATTTGGGACCTAGATAAATAGAGATAAAGTTTGACGGTTTCAAACAATGTTTTTCTAGAAAGTAGCGAGCGCTATTATGAGTTGGGAGATTGAAAGATAATTTAATGGTTTTAAGGAATATAGTTTGAAATGTGAATTAAAATCTTTAAAAAACTATTTTCTGAGAATTGTTGCAGGCATACATTGCATATCTAAACAATGCATTATTCCAAGGCCACAGATATACATTAAAACATTGAAAAATAAAATACAATCTTCTAATTTCAATGGTACTCATTTTGCGATAGCTAGCACAGAACAAAGTCATTAAAAATTGATACATAAGTGAGATTGGAAGGTTTGAAAAGGTAAAAACATAGAAAAACACATTTTTTTTAAAGTTATTATAAGAAAAAAGAATTACATATATCAGTTTTGTATATTTTGCTAAAGGAAATATCATTGAGTTTTCACTATGTAAATAAAAATGTTGACTTTCTATGAAATATTTTGGTGGTAAGGCAATATTTTTTAATGCAACAAAATAAAGTTTGCGAAAAAACCCTACAGGAAAAAGATATAAAATAAAATGTTATAGTTTAGTGTACGATGAATGATAATGAAAAATTCGATTGCTTACTCTGCAACATATCGTTATAAGCACCATCAGACACGGAAAAGATATGAGGAGGCATTTCACTTCTTCTCTTGCCCTTGTACATCTGGACAACCCGGTTGGTGTAGATAGGAAAACGTTTGTAGGGATTGATGGCAACACAGAATAATCCTGAATAAGTCTGTGTAAAACACAACAAGAATTGTGATGAAGTTCAATACTTTTTAATAAGAGCCTCGCGAGAACTTCAGTGATACTGCATTCTACCTCATTACTAATTTTACTAAATGTATTCATTTTACTAGTAGTTGATCAACTAGTGTAAAAATTGTATTTTGCGTTTCAAAATATGTAAAATATGACCATACATTTTATTAGTTCAACCATTTTCGTAAAATTAAAAATATTTATTCCGATTATGAATTATAAACAAAAGATACAAACTTATATTTTAGATTAGTCACTAAACTTGTTGTTTTAAGAAACGTAAACAGCTATAATTATCAATTTTTGAAATGTTTGTTCATTTTACAACAACAAAGCAACAACAGAATATTTATAAAAATAAACCAATCTTGAATTAAAACATAAAATTATCATTTTATTCTGAAAATTGGGTATGAGCTATATCAAAGGGTAATTTGTATAAATCAATAATCAACAAAACTTTGGTGAACAATAGATAAAGCTATTATTTTATAAACAAAGATGTAGGTTTATATTACATTGATTATGTAATTTTAATTAAGCGTTAGTTTCTAAACTACTTAGTTTAAACAAAAAGTTTTATTATGTAGTTTTGTGATAAGGAAAGTAATGTGTAAATATTTTGCTCTTTGATACAGCATTTTCTATATTAGTAGTTTCAAACATTAGGGTCAAAACTAACTAAACTACATACGTTAGTATATATAATGTCTCTCTTACATATTTTAAAATACAAAAGCAACATGATAACATATTTAGGTGAATGGATAGAGCCCTTTAGGCTCAAAGGAGTAACATAAAAGTAGCTTAACTACTAAAGCATCAATATTTTAATACTTCCAGAAGTTTTATGAATATAATAAAAAACGAACGACATCATTTAGTGAAGCAGAAATAACAATATATTTAAGTAAATGTAAACAGCAAGAACACTATCAAATAAATTAAGTTCATTTTCAAAACGCCAGGATATATTTATTAATAGTAAGACTCACATTAAGGTAGAATTTGTTTGTTTTTTTTATATCAAAGATTAATTAATTACTATAATTATTGTATAGGGGTCCTATGAAATATTTAAGGTAAATGATCAATAATTTTAAGTCGAAAACATTTGATAAAGTCTAAAAAGTTTATCATAGTTGAATTTTAGAGATAAATAAAAAGTGACATTCTTTCAAGTTAAAAAGCTCTAATAAAATCAGAAATCAATTCATTTAACTATAATCTCTTTCTATTTTAGTCGCCATGGTCAGATTGCTTGTAGCCTACGAAAAACTTTTTCCCGTTTTCTTGTCGTGGATCGTGGCTTCTTCTGTAGATTGGTTTCAGTGGCGAAAAGCAAAGAAGCATTATGTTTTAATGTGAACTGAATGGAAATAAACAAGCGCAAAGCAGAGCATTTACTGTGTGAATTACGTGAATTATTAGGAGGCTTTATAATAAAATACCAAGAATCATATTGCAGTGCCAAGGATAGAAATAAAATCGTAAATCATATTATAATAATAATAATTAGTTGCAGCTAATGATGGGCACATTTATTTTGTCCCTAACAAAAGATGTAATTTTTTAATTATTATCTTGATAACGAAAATTAATTTTTATGTTATATATTATATTACGAGATTGTTCCTAAAGCACCTTTATGTTAATATATTTGTACAAATTTTAGTCGATTTCAATAATATGTGAGCAATTTAAGGACTTAGATGTATAACGTGAAAGTAAAATATTAGGTACTCTGCACAAAATTGTTTTCTATTACCTGTATTCTCCATTAAAAGCTTAAATCAGTCAGTAATAAATCGAAAATGGTGAGGATTTAAACAAAATGATAATTGATAAACCAGATTATTTGACTTATTTCTTAAAATAATGTATTTGTTAACAACTTTTAATAGGTTTTATTCTGATTTAGAGATTAATTATTTAAAAAAAAAATATTGTATTCAATAGAACGAATTTAACAAACGTATAAATGAATGAAGTGTTTTTAAGACGCATATGTATATAACGTTAGTGTCTGGTACGATATATAACGTTATTGTCTGGTACGATATATAACGTTATTGTCTGGTACGATATATACCGTTAGTGTCTGGTACGAAGCTTATGGTAGGAGAAGAAGATCGTATCTCTGCAACAGAGATGGCTGTATTGGGATTAATTGAAATGTACTGAAAAATGTAGAATGAGGATAAAAACAACAATTATTAGGCCATTCTATTTGATATTTTTTGGTATTCAATCTACAAATAACCAGTTAGGATTAGAAATTCTTTAACATTTTATTATGTTCTTGAGGTTAACTGCAATAAGCTAGACTACCATGTAAGAGAAAATAGAACTAATTCATTGATGGTTTGGACTAATTTTTTTATGTATATTCTCTGCTCGAGAATATTGCCACTCTTTCATAAATTGATATCAGCAAAGTCTACAACACGTTACTTTGTAGATGCTTATGATTCGAAGTAGAAA
Source organism: Limulus polyphemus (assembly GCF_000517525.1). NCBI lineage: Eukaryota > Metazoa > Arthropoda > Merostomata > Xiphosura > Limulidae > Limulus > Limulus polyphemus. The sequence goes on from NW_013666060.1 coordinate 191,953, forward strand.
CATTCTGTAGCTCATTCTCATTGGCACAATATACCAAAATTATGTGAAACTTTCTTCACAATGTTGTCAATATATACATATATTAGTTTGTAAGTTTTATTCAGAATGTTCTTACTTACAGAACCATGTTAGAGCGGCTGAATAACCAGAAGGAAATAATACTTAAAAGAACGGCTAATTAAAAAGACATTTTTAAAGCCAAAATTATTAGAAATCAAGTAAAAGTGAAAAAGAAATATACAGGCACAACCATAAAATAAAGTAAAAAATACAAGCATACATATCTAAAGCAAACGATAACATGCAATTAATAAATATGGGCAAACAGCAGGTTACCGCCGATCCTTTTTGCGTTACCCAAATACTTACGTAGATAAGCTTAGAGTTGTAGCGTTCTTTCAGGTTGTACAACACACTAGCGTCGTTCAGGTAAGTTAAGTTTGACATGTCCTCGGTCTTTTCGAATTTGGGGGGATTTACTTGTTGTAGTTGTTCCTTTTTAATTTGTCGCTACATAGGAAATCGTTTCAAGGGTTGGAAATTGGGAAATGGGGTTTTTTGGGAAAGGTGGGAATTAAAATAAAAAAGATAAAACAGATTATTCAACTTGTTTTTTATAAAATCTAAGCTAAAACTAATCACTTCATAATAACATTTCCTTCTATATATACTTACGTAAATCATTTTAGAATAATATCGGTCTTTGAGATTATGCAAAACACTAGCATTGTTCAAATATGTAAGGGAAGACATATCCTCGCATTTTTCGAATTTTGGAGGGTTCACTTGCTGAAGTACATCTTTTCTGAGCACTCTCTGTGAGAAAATGGGTCAGTTTAAAGATCTACATGTACAACAGAAACCTTTCCTCCAGATTTGATTAGGTCTTCCTTATTCATGAAAGTACTAGAACACTTAAACAAAATGAAAGATCGTAGGGCTGGAATTATTGTAAACTATCTTTGTCTTGGTTCTTTAGAAGGACTACGTTTAAAAATCTATCTATGCTAAAGCCCTTTTCAGGTCAGAAAGCATTCATCAGAAAGTTCGAAACGTCATCAAACCTCAAGAACTAAATGATGAAAAGTATATAACAATTTCAACTTGATAATGTGTACTCTTGCTAAATTTCTACATAACAAAATAATAACTCTTCGATAAAAAATTTTGAAAGCTTCTTGTAATAATGGCAATAACTTTTAATTTATCTATTTGTTATGGAAAAAAATGTTGATTTCGTAAAAAAAATGTGATAATGTAGAGTAACTTTACCCTCATACTTTGTCGTAATAATATTGCTGTAATCTGTTAAATTTATGCTTGTATGAATCTCATAGTTAACACTAATGCCAACTTTTTTAGTTTTCTTAATTATTATAGTTACCAATGAAGTTAATTTTTAAACATAACGTCAAAAACATGTAAAAGACAAATTGAAATTATTTTGTATTTACATGAATTTAAAATAAAATAAGACGCTCTTTATTTTTTACTCATACATTGTTGACTTAATCAAAGTTTTTCTCCGAGTGGTTTATATAAATTCACAGATCAGATAATAATTACAATCAAATTATTAAGGACACGAATTATAGCGTCAAGTCGTTGTTACTCAGACTATTTCGTTTTATAATTAGCCCTAATTTTTACTTATTTTTAACACAATTCAACGTTTGCAAAAAACAAAAAAGAAACGTTACTTGTTTACATACAAAATAGCTTACCGAAATATATCGAAACATTCTCTATAGATAATAAAATATTTCAAATAAAAAATAAGTAGATAGCTTACCTCACCTCCGGGACAGTCAACAGTCACTGTGTCACCTTTTGTACTCACTATGTTTCCGAGTATGAATCCTTCTTTCTCATCAGGAACCCAGACCATCTTTTTGCCATCGTAAGGCTTAGTCTGGTCTTTTCGTTTTTGTTCCAGAGAGACGAACAAGAAATCAGTGGGATCTGGATCTTCTTCCTGTACCATCGTGCTGAAGTTGTAGCTCAGTTACGATCAGAAGTAACAGCAGTTAGGATCAACTAGGCCTAATTAGGCTTAACAAACAAGCACAAAAGTACAGAGCAGCCCTGGAGCTTTCCTGTAGGTAAATAAAAATTAAGATGAGATCATCAACGATAACTTCTAATAAATGTGAGATAGAGGGTACTGGTTTGTTTAAGCAATTAATAACGCATTTTGTTGGACATGAAATTGACAGAAAACATTGATGTTCGTGCTTAAGCTCTTCAAATGTTTATTGAAATTACATAATAATAGAAAACTAATAACTATCCAACTAATATCTATAAGAGGAAAACAGGAAAAGGTGACTTCGTTTTACAATTTTCTTATTATAAGCTTGTTTGTTTGTTTTTGAATTTCGCGCAAACCTACACGAGGGCTATCTGCGCTAGCCGTCCCTAATTTAGCAGTGTAAGACTAGAGGGAAGGCAGCTAGTCATCACCACCCACCGCCAACTCTTGGGCTACTCTTTTACCAGCGAATAGTGAGATTGACCGTTACATTATAACGCCCCCACGACTGAAAGGGCGAGCATGTTTGGTGTGACGGGGATTCGAACCCGCGACCCTCAGATTGCGAGTCGAATGCCCTAACCACCTGGCCATGCCGGGCCATATGTTATAAGCTAAATTGGAAAGTGCGTTTAAAACATTCTACACTGAAAACTGCGTATCAGTACAAGAAAGTTTGCAAAAAATGTCCTCATGCCGAAGGAATCGAACAGAGACTATATCTCAGAGCAATATTAAATAAAACCATATTTTGTTTTCATAAAAATCTTTTTTAAACAAATGAAAATGCTGCTGCCAAAAATTTAAGATTTACAAAGTAATCATTTCAGCTAAGTATACAATTTTTTTATAATGCATTAAAGCAGAATTAACGCAAACAGGTTCCTTGCAAATTTCAGTTAACCTATAAGAATCAACTCTAAAAAGAAAAATATAAATCTATTGAAAGAAAGAAGTATGATGAATACGAATATGATATCCTTTCATGATGAATATCAGTAAAAATTCATACCAACCAATCATAATGATAATCTTAAAAAAAACTACTACAGCGATTATCTTTATAATCTTTATCCAACTTTTAGGTACTTTATCCAACTTCTAACGTTTTCATCATCTTAGCTGTTATTATGAGATAAAGCTAAGTATTCCACAATGCATACACTAAAGAGTAAATAAAGATCCAACCTCCTGCACTTACGTTCAAAAGCTGTCCCAGATCATACAGATTGTGTCAAGCCTTTTAAACCACTGCAATCGGATATCGGTCTAAATCACTTTAGTAACGTAATGTAAAACATAACGTGATTGGCTTTTGCATTGATCTGGGAGTGACTGTTTGCGGTTTTGAAGCAACCATGTCTTGCCATACAAGTCTTCCAATGGCTGAAATGACGTATTCTCATTGCTCCATTTTTGGGTTAGAAAATGTTAAATACTTACTCATAAAATCTGTATTTCAATACATCCCTCTCCGTCTTTCTATGGAATGGTCCCTCGTCTTTTCTGTGCCCTATCGAAAACGAATATCTAAAAATAAATCATTACGCATAAGGCTTCAGAGCTGCTGCTACCAATATAGTTATCTTAAAGCACTTGGACAAATACTGGGCAGTAATTCTTCCAATCTTGAACAGTCGTAACTTGACATTATAAAACGTTTAAAGATCAACATTTCTAGATATTTTTTCTAATTATCTTTTCTATATCATTGTCAAGTTTATAAAAACAAATTGTGGAACTGTCTATAAAATAATATCAGCATATTTTCAGTTAAGAAGAATAAAAAGGGTATTTTATAGAATCAAGTGAGTAATATATATTTCGTGAGAGAAATTCTGTAATTATTGTCTCAAATTTTAAGAAACGTAAAACATATGTAATATTTGTAAAATATACGAAATATTCAGTTTTTGATGGCAAATTATCTTAAGTCTACTGTTATGGCTATTTGATATTTTTATATTCGATAAAATAATAAAATATTATATACCCTATTTTGAAACTGAAAAGCTAATAAAAATAAACGGCAGTGTTTCACTTCTGAACTTCTTCTTCACTGACAAGCCAGCATCCATCATTTTACTCGAGACCTAATCGTTACACTGTACAGTATAATAGTGTATAATGGGTTAGAGTATTATCTCAAACATTCTATTGTACTTATTTGTTTGTTGTTAAATACGATGATATAGAACTGTATATCTGTACTTTGCCTACGACTGGGATAGAATATTGGGTTTTAGTTACAAACCCTTGCTTAAGATTACTGATAAGGCACTGGGAATGCCTATTTTACATCCTACAAATTACTTTACACAATGAGAATATTTTCTGTGAGTATCCTATAGAAAGTTTGCTTTTAATGGAACTTTTTTTTTAAATAGTAAATAACCTATGACTGGTTTAAGAACCTAACGTACCACGAAAACTTCTGTGGAAACATTGTTGATATGAATCTGATTTTACAGTATTTTTTTTTTTAATGATGAATAAACATTTAGGTAATATCTTGGTATAAAGCTGCTCACGTCAAAACACGAAAATTTGGTATAGCTTTCTCTACTATTGAAATAAACGATTACTGGCTAATCATAGCATATATTGAACCAGGACTTTTCAATTATAGATAAAGGACGTTTTATCAGTTATATCTTAAACTTGACACTTCATAATCAAAAGGATGTCATTTGAAAAAAACAACAACCTTCTTCTTGGTTACAAGAAGTGAATTCAAAGTAATTTAAAAAAAAAAGATGTACAAAATCATTGGCTGGGTGTTTTGGAGGATACATTTGTTTGCTTGCTTCTTTTTGGATATTCACACAAAGCTACTCAAGGGCTATTTGAAATGCTGTCCCTTATTTTGAATCTATTGACTAAAGAAAAGGTAGCTACTTAACAACAATCAACGCCAACTATTATGTTACTTTTAGGTAACCAAAATAATGGAATTTGACTGTTCCCGTTATAACGCATCTATGCCCCCAAAGTGAGGAACGCTTTTTTTTATTGTTGTTGTTTTGTGATAACGAGACGCGAAATTGGACCCACAGATCCACAGTAACAACTGAGCCACGTTCGGCCCATTAAAGGAGAAAAGTTTTAATAATTTTCTGAAACAATTCGGAGAAATTGATTTAATACGTCATACAAGTTTTCAGAAAAAAAAATAACTACACAATAATTGGGTTTTTGGCTGTTACTCAATACTAGAAATTCTGTGTGGAATCTCTGAAAGCGTGCTAGTCTTAAATTTACTTATTTACTTTTTTTTACCTGCATAATATTATAAGGTTATCATATTTTTTTATATAGTGCATACATAAATATTTAATTTGTAAAATATACAGTAACTATAACTGAGGCTTATCCTGTGCCGAATGTTTCAATGTGATGTACTTGAGAATGTGTATACATAAAGGTGAGAGGCACAAGTGCTAATCTCTTAACAGAACACATGTGCTTATAAACCAACAATCATACTAACTATAAAGAACCACGTTCATCGCAAAATCTAAGTTCATGCTGTAGATGTGGCTTAGAATGAATAGTCGTTCATATTTTTACGTTAAACTTAAGGTTATTTTCACGTCAGAGACAATATGGCTTTCGGGCTGTTTTGTATTATCTCCTCTAATGTAATAAAATCAACGTGGGAGTGATAATACACCCTGTTTCCATTTCATTTCTCAACAAATATATATTTCTTTGTTTACGACACATAAAACCAATATTGTAAATCGTTCCCTTCATGAACACGGTAATTAATATATACAACTACATCTCCTTGTGTAGTTTTTAATAACACAAGTCTGCGAATTTAAACTTCATAAAAGTTGTTTTGGTTTTAATAACGGATTTTTCATAATTCAGCTACGTAGATTTCGAAAATATTAATTTTTTTTCTATCACATAAATAGACACTTTTTTCTATCACGTGAGAATTTTTTTTTACAAATCGGGATGAAAAAAACTCTTACTTAGATCAAAGTATTATTTCGTTGACCATAATGAACATTTTTTATTATTAAGTTTGTTTACAAAAATACAAACTAACTGAAGAAAAGGGAAGAACATTGATGTCAAACGAATATGCTTCCCCATTCATCCTGATTTTTTTCGTGAAATCTACCTTCTTTTAATCTCAAAACTACGTGTTGTGGTCTTTCTTTTATATATTGCGTTGTGACGTTTTGTGAGAAATCTGGACGTGATGGGGAAAGGTGGATATCTTTTTCAGATTCGGCGTACAGGAATTATTGTAGAACGTGTACACATTTCAAGACAATAAAACCATCGCAAGCCTGTGTAATTAATAGTTAATTCCTTGTTTGATATATTATACTCTATGCGAAGGATATTTTTTGTCTGTTTATTTGTTTGCTATTAAACGCAACGCCACACAATGCAATATTTATGCTGTGCCAACAGTGTGTATCAAAACTCTGTTTTTAACGTTACAAGCCTTCAGACTTACTGCTAAGCCACTGATGATTTGTTTGGGTCTTTAAATTGCATGATGGGATCGGCTATACTTTTATAATGAGCCCAAAGCTTAAAGTACTGAGATTATTAAGCAGCATGGCTCCTCAAACCTTGGACAGACTAACCCCCAGTCAATGCCCGGAACTAAAACGTTATATCAAACAAACATGACCCAAAAATCCTGCGAACGTTTAGAATTCAAATTTCGAGTAGACTTGTAGTCCCAGAGAAGCTATAAATAGGTAATCCTGTCACATAATATATATATTCGTTTCATAAACTTTTACGAGTATGCTATGCTAAATTCCCTAATTAAGAATCAAGTAATGTAAAAATAACTTCAGTTTCAAACTGAAACTTAATTAGATTAATAGTAGTCGTTACACGTAGAGGCTTCCAACAAGAACGTTCATTGAGAATTACTGTGAATGCGTAGACAAGAATATATGTGTAATATTCCCTCTATTTTATATAATATAATTCGAGTAAGTGGAGTTTTGGATTTTTTTCCCACTCGACTACTAGTAAATATTTATAGGAAATATTAATTGGAAGCACAGATATCGTAAGACATTTTAGCATGGATGAGATTTTGACAAAGGTACTATATAGATATCCAAGAAAATAGAACAAAGGTATTACTGACACAGTAAACTCTACAGACTTTTCTAGCAAACGGGTGTTTTGAATAAGCTATTCATGTGAGCAGGAAAGAGTTAAACAAGAGAGCAAATGTGAGTTTGAATTTCATAACAGTCAAGGAGCATGATGTTACCTTAGTTAGTTTGTTTGTCTTAGCAAAAAGAAAAAGATGCATAATAGGCTATGTGCGCCGTAACCACTCCAAGGATCCACATTTTACCATTACTAGCATAAAATACACGGGCTCCGCTGCTGGGTTCATAAACCCCTCTCATGATTCACAGAGGCTTCAATGTACTGATCAATTTCCTCTATTATCCCCAATTACTTTTATAGCCACCCAAAAGGGGTCCATATTCGAAAAAAAAAACACAATTAAGACACCAGCCTGTGGTGTCTGAGCACGTGTGCCATATTTGGTCTGGCGAGCTTATGAGTTGGGGATATGAACTTCTACACCCCATCATGTCTAGGTGACTTTTTGAGATGTAGACCCCTCTTGGTAGGTGGGCTACGCCATACAGATAAGGACATCCTCTGAGCCACCCCAAGTCTGCCTGCCAATTTTGTTCCTGGTAGGTTCCAAACTGTGTGAAGAATTCGTAGACAAACAAACAAATCTACACACAACTTGAATTAATTAGCGTTATAAACCCTTAAGCTTACCGTTGATTCACGGGGGGCTTTACTATTAATCATGGAATCACACGTGAGTTTGAGTGTCGCAAAGATTAAAGTTTGTAAGGCTGGCTGCCGTTAATCAACTTAACATAAGGGAGCTTCATTGTTGTAGGAGTCGAAATGGGAGAAGCTACAGTTAATCAACATAGCGCGTGTGAGATTGGGCGAAGTAAAGTTAAGGTACTTGAGACTAGCACTAACCAAGACACCATCCGTAAGCGTGTTATAACAGTTAAGGGCCACGAGATTACCGTTCGTTACAAAAACTATGGCGAGAGCCAGTGAGCGTGAAATGATATTATCTTTAACAAAAAACAAACAAACTAACTAATACTTGGTCCTGTTTCATCTAACTACAGTTATACTCATAAATATTTAATAATAGCGAGTTATCACCTTGTTCCGAAATAGTAAGAGACAGAGTTGTTTTTGGCATGAAACTCCTACATTTATAAACGGAGCCTAATAACATTCTATCATATTTAAAGAATCGAAACTCTCAGGAGTTTAAATATAACGCTTTTATTCTAAGTGCAATTCATTGTAAACACTTATTTTGAACTGGGATTACAGTTGTTTTACCCACATTTTGCCAAAGTGTATTTGCATGATACAGCATTTCTTAACTGTTTTTCTAGTGTAGTAACATTTATAATTGTAGAAATTAGTTTAACCACTTAATTGCTCCGTTTGTTATAATAGCAAATTAGCAAACAAACTGCGTTTACAATATATTTTCAAACAGTTTTATAACACAATTTATAGTTTAAAATATTAAGATTTGATATATTGTTTCTATTTCTAATTTAAGTACTGATAAACAAGTAAAGGAAGGCGGTAGTACTCGAACAGAACTGGGATCCATGCTTTCTGTATGGTTTTAATTATTTATTTTCATCACCACAAGTAGGCATGTCAGTTCAAAAATTGATAATTTCCATAAACGCTATAAACTAAGACATATAGAGCAATTCTTGAATTAAATCACATCGTATGTATGTTAGCTTTGACTCCTGGTAAGGAAAAGTGGTTCTGCGTAATAAATAACTGTCCACTATGAAACAAGTCATACAAAACTTAACTTTTAACGTGTTATCATTTGTAAGTTTCTCACGCCAAAAGCTATTTTCTTCTAGCTTGTTTTGTTGCTACATGTTACAAAGTATACTTTAAGAGTGACAAGGAGCACTGTAATAAAAAATGAGCATTCTACACTCATTCTTCGAAGTAGTTTCTTTCTTGTACGAGCCTTCAAGGTTCGGAAACTTCGGCGTTTAACAACAAAACAAATAGTTGACATTCTTACATATAGCTCTTAATGAAAATGAATGTGTGTTAAGACATCTCAGGAAACTCAAAATTCCAGTAATGCAGAATCTAGCCTATTCCTGAGTGTTGCTTTTGGGCTGTGTGATGTTTGTAATAAAACACAAATCACCTGTGTCAAAAACGTGCATTCTTACTCGAGAAGAAAAGTTAAATAAAGGTTTATGTAAACAAACATTTCATACATGACATTTTGAGAATCAGTGCTTTTTATATGATGCATTATTGCACCGAACTCCATTTACAAGATCAACGGTTATTAAAAAAAATGGTAATGTAGGAAAGCTTAATTTAAATATCCAAATTTTCTGGGCTCACATTCAAATTTCTATTTAAGTTACAACTCTCAACTGTAAAATAATTGTCTCTTTCGTCTAATAATCAGGCTTATGATTTATTGTGGTATTTTGGTTAAACGTAGATAAACTGATTTGTGTTTTTGACTATGTTATGAATAATTATGAAAGAAAATTAATAAAGTTACATCACTTGATTACACACCTGACCTAATAGAGAGACATGGTGAAGTTACATCACTTGATTATACACCTGACCTAATAGAGAGAGACATAGTGAAGTTACATCACTTGATTACACACCTGACCTAATAGAGAGACATAATGAAGTTACACTATGTCTCTCCATTAGGTCAGGTGTGTAATCAAGTGACCATTAGGTCAGGTGTGTAATCAAGTGATGTAACTTCATTATGTCTCTCTATTAGGTCAGGTGTGTAATCAAGTGATGTAACTTCAAGAGACATACATATATTTCTTATTCTCCAAAGACAGTAACTACCCTTTCTTTTTGTTGCTTGTAATAACATGTGACGTATTAATATACAAAATGGTATTAGGTATATCCTACTCATGATCACATGACATTTACTTATGAGTAACTTCCAGGCTACAAAGTTATAAATTTGATTTTAATCTTACAGTTACTCACTACTGATTTTTTTTTCGCCTTCTAAAACAATATCGAAGTCAATATACAGAATTCTTCATTCTTTTACACATAGCTGTGCGAAGTCAGTTTGGATTACATTTGATTCTATCAGTTTCCATCGAACTGAAAATTTCGAAATCTAACACTGTTTATAAGTCATCTATTTTTCAAAGAAACTCTTTGCTCAATGAAAACGGCCTGTTGGTTAAGAGTTTAAATATATTAAAAATCCACCCGGTAGTGGAGAAGGTACATTGTATGATGCTACTGAATAAGGTATTGACTCTAAGAGGTCTAAGCGGTAGCGAAGAAAATGAACTGTATGATGTTAATAACTAGAATAGAGGATTGTGAACATAAATGACCCATCCGGCAGCAAATTAGTAGATTAATTTAGTCAGTAGTGGAGGATATAAAGTATATAGCATTATTAAACAGAATACTGATTTTAAACCACAACACAATCAATAACGGAAGATATAAATTGTATGATATTACAAAATATGTAGTGTGTATCAACTTAGAATGATGTGGTGTTTAAAGTTTACAGAGTTGACAGTTTTCTATTCTTTAGATAGAAATTAAAAGTATATATATATATATTCAATAAAATATTTTAGGTAAGAAACCATGTAATTTGTTTTTTATTTTGGGTAAGATGAGCTTCCCGTTATAACTTCAGACTTTTCATTTCTTTTCTGAATGTTTATCAATATTTTATTTTATGTTACCTTATGTTATAGGTTTCATAACTTTGGTATTATAAAGGCTAGCCTAGTAACAAATTTTGGATGAAGATAATATATAAATAAGCGTATTTTCTTCTTGTCTCTGGCCTACTCTTTGATTTAGGAATGTTAGTTGACGCACGCGAGTATTTTCGGGTCATATCCCAAAGTTCGCTGCGATTTCTAATGTTATATTTAGAAAGATAACGAGAAACACTGTTATTATAGCAAACGTGATCCCAACCCTTCATCTCAAACGACTCTAATGAGATAGAGCGAGTGAGTAGCTTAAAAAAATCAGTATCATAGTCAGTGGTGTGGATAGGAGTTTAGGGTGAAATGATGGGCGCTTGTTGTATTTGAAAATTTGTATAAGTAGTCAGTAAACAGACGATAGAATGACTATTGCATGAATGAAATAGCAACATAAAAATTGAAATTTTGTCATACTTAAGTTCCTAAAAGGATGGCTAAACGTATCACACGTTTTTAATAGACCCTTCTTAGGATCTGGTTTGTGTTTTATTGTAATTATGGTTAGAGCAAAACGCACATGTTTAACAATCAATTTCTTGATATAATTATTAGGGTACTTTACGCGTGCTACCAAATCTCACTTATGATTTTGTTTGCGTTTTGAAATTGAGAATAGAGTTATGCATGTGCTTTCAAATTCCACTAAGGATTTTGATTAATATTTAAAGTTGAAACTGTAAAACATGATAAATATGCTACCAAATCCTCCTAAGATTTTAGGTTTTGAAATTCAGACTAGAGTTATGCATGAGCTTTCAAATAACACCTTGAATATGGTTTCAGTTCTTGATATGGCAGACAGTGTTTCGACTCGCACTTTTCAACTAGTACATTATGTCAAATTCTCTTTACACACCAATATTTCGTTTAATATAAGTGTGTAACATTTTTACAGCCTTCAATAACATAGACACTATTGATGAGTTTTATCCAATCTATTTGTTTTTTGTTTTAATTTCGCGCAAAGCTACACGAGAGCTATCTGCGCTAGTCGTCCCTAATTTAGCAGTATAAGACTAGAGGGAAGGCAGCCAGTCATCACCACCCACCGCCAACTCTTAGGCTACTCTTTTACCAACGAATAGTGGGATTGACCGTCACATTATAACGTTCCCACGAGCGCCCTAACCACCTGGCCATGCCGGGCCTTTATCCAATCTAAACCAAAGTCATCTAAATATGAAATTCACTGTAAAAAAAAGAAGTCAAATGACGAATTGTCATATTTAAATGTTCTTGTTAAAGAGATAAGTATTGGCTTCCATATTTATATTTTTTATGAAAACACAAATACACAGATTTTTATAATCCTTGGAATTATTTTCAAGATTAAATAAAAATTATTGGGACTATTTAAAACTGAAATACGTACAAACAAAACTAAGTTCCAGCCTAGAATGTTTTAATCCTGAAAATGACAATTTTATAGTTTGATGTACAAAATGGTTTCCTTCTAATATTGTTGGTCAAGTAACTGTATCCTTTAATAACAAACCAAAAATTTATAATGAAAACTAAACTTCTAAAGATAACCGAATATATTGCGTTATACCCTTCATTCCCGAACAACGAACACTAAATCTACATCAATAATTGAAGCTGACAGCTGATTTTTGTGTTCCATAAGTAAGATATAGTCTATTCTTATTTTAATTAATAGTATTGGTTAGAACATTTAATATATCTAGTTTGTTATTTTCAACTTTTTATTAATATGCTTCTATTACACAGATTATTTTACATTATTAGTTTAGTATATCGAATTAGGACTAACCTAAATCTCTTAAGCTGACTGTACCTCGTCAGATATTATTGGGTTTATGGCCGAAACTATCGTTAACAGGAGGATCACCCAACTAATAAAACAGTGCATTCTAATCTTTATGAGTAAGAACATAAAAACAGTTTATGTAATTATCGAGTTGATTTTTATTTTTGATCTAAAATAAGGAAGTCCATAGTAAGGCGAATAAATGAAATTATAAAACGGCTAACATGGGAAGATGAAAAACAATAAACAAAAGACAAATTTCAATGTATCGACCAGTTTCCTTCTCATCCTCAGGTAGAGCATACGAATCAGTGTAATAGAATTACATTTGAAAATACACAATTTTAATCAGTAATAAGTTGACCACTCCACCGTTTTAAAATGCACATTTCTGAATTTTTTAGATGTTTTTGTAAAATGAGGGCGTGGCTTTTTGTCACCTTTCGTATATAGGAAGCCGTTCTCAGTTGCCATGCCGCCACATACAAGATCGTGTCACCGATTTTCACATAAAATGTTTTTATTTTCGTCTATTGCTTACAGGATAGGACCACCCATGGTTTTTCATATAATATAAAAATAAATTATTGTGCACTTTAACTCGTTGGAGTTGTCAACTTAATATTTAATCAAATCTTTGCACACGAACTGCCAGTCGAATATATATAACATTCTAAGTTAACCAGTCGTAAAGCAACTGAAATATCACTGGTGAATAGTGGGAAAGCAGGATATTTATTTGTAGTAGGGTTTTATTTCTTATTAATAGGACTTGATTTTTCATCGTTCAGTTCAACTAAAAATGTCTAGTATTAAACGAAATTCCTCTTGGATAGTGCCTTATGGGAGAGAAAGGAATAATTTGAAATGATATTTTTACACACCTCTGATTGTGAGTACAAAATGGACAAATTATGAGGAATATGGAGAAAAAAAAATCTACAGTTTACGTGATTTTCATCATAAAGTTTAGGCTTATTGATTTCTAATGTTTTGCCAGATTTCAGCATCTAAACTGTAACTTTTAATGCCATATAATGGTTTGTTGTAAGATATGGTTATAGTTAGATCAATGTTAATTACTGGTTTGTTAGAAGGTAACAATATAGAGATGTCATGTGATGGTTTGTTAAAAGAAAACAGTGTTATGTAATGGTTTGTTGTAAGATAAGATTAGATCAATGTTATTTAATGATTTGTTATAAGAAAACTGGGTTATGTAATGATTTGTTCCAAAGAAGCAGTGTCATGTAATGATTTGTTCTAAGGTATGAATAAAAAAATGTCGCTTAGTGACTTTCTCGCAACATAAAAGTAAAACGTTGTTGTGTAATGGTCTTGGTAAGGTCAATGTAAAAATGTTGTGGTATAAAGTTTTGTTGTTAGTTAACAATAAAAGTACTGTGGTGTAATGGTAAGCTGCAACATACACACTTTATAATTATATGTTTAATGATTTGAAGAGAAACATCAGATACAGACAGCTTCAGCTCTAGAACTCAACCGACCGGTGTTCGTGGAAGGCACAGAACCTACATACACTCTGGGTGTCGCCATATAAGGCAAGTTCTGCCATGGGTTTAAGATTATCAGGTCAGGCGCTAAGTTTGTTTGAATACTAAGATCGGGAAACTGTTGGTGAGGGAAAGATCTAGTTTCTTGCAGAGTAAAATAAACACTAAACACATCTATAGGGTGCAACAGTTAACTAACGGTTTTAGCCAGTAAGATGTTATTTGTTAAACAACTCGTTCTGTGTTTAAATCATGTAATATTGCAAAAAAAAAATGCAAATCGTTTTGTTATACAAGAACATCACGAAACAATTTCAGTAATTTGGAGTATAGGGTAAAAGTTTTAAAGACCTTTACTAGGTTTTCAACAGCACGTGACGAAACTGTAGTAGCGAAATATTGAGCTGATAAAGATACATCTCGTTGATATAGGTCGTTAGTTTATTTACGTTAATAGAAATATCTAGTAATAAAGACCAATTTATGTTACACAAAGTTAAGAATAAAAGTGTTAAGCATTTTTAATATGCAACAATGATAATCACGTGTCTGTTAAATTTTTATATTATTATTTACGCTGCTTTTTAACCTTCTTTTATTTGCATTGTTTTTTTTGTTCTTTTTTTTACATTTTACTTAATCTCTCTAGTAAACGTGTATCTAGTAAAAGTTGTTAAGGGTATTTTTGTTAAAAATGTAAAACACACACACACACAGGTATGCTAAGCCCTTAAATTGTGTTTGATTAGTTTTAAATTATGAAGTCGTTGTTGTTTGGGATAGCCAAATGAAAGGGGTTTACTTTCAAATCCCTTTAATTAGTTCTATTTTTTCACCATGGATGATTTATGGTAATTTCCAGTATTGACACTGTACAAGCCCTTTAGAATATCACCACATACAGCTCTTCTCCTACATAGAGCTGTAGAAAAAAAATTTATCTTACACAAATTACCCGTTAGTCTAGTTATATATCTGTAAATATTTGCTATAATTATATATATGTATATTTATGTTACAACTCCAACACGAAGTGTGAATAGCTATTATAAAGCATTGTTGGTAGACAGAAACATAATGTTAGGGGTTGGGGTTCACACATGTTAGTTCTTAAAAAAGAGAGATGCATTTGTCACTGTCAAAGAAGTAAAAACTAAAAAAAAGTCTGGCGTGTTAAGGCTAATTGATGTTTAAGCATACTTAGTTTCAAGCGGTTCTTAATCGTCACTGTAACAATACCACACATTACCCAAAGTTTAACAAGACAAACGACAGAAGTGCTGGATTACATTACAACAGCATTAGAATAGTTTGGAAGGTGGGGAACATTTCCGTTTCTTCTACCGTGGCTTCTTGCCAATGGATGGCTTGTTTTCTTTTCAGTTCCGACGAAATGATAAGAACAAGTTACAGAACTATACGAACGTGGATAGTCCTAACAGCTGTTTATTTAATAATTATTTTGCACTATATGGGTCGGAAAAATTGCTTACAAGATAATTTACTTTCAGATACTTTTTAAAAATAAACAAACTGTAAAAACAATTACCTCATGTTATGTTACACGTTTCGTTGTTGCCCGATCCGTTTCAACTGTAAATCAATTTTATGATTTCATTTTGATATAAAATAAAAATCTAATTCTATTAGAACATGCATGAAAACGTTTTTAGACGTAGGTAACATAATAAATCTTTTAAAATTAAAAGATTATAAAATTAAGCATGAATTACGTCAATCATCTAATCATATCTTTATTGCAGAAACTTGTATACAGTTGCTCTTTCTGTATATTGTTAGTCACATCTGTACTGATCGGATGTCGCAAGGTTGTAAACGTGTAGTTACTCTTTTACACCGGTTAAAGGTTACATACTGCAAAATTTGTTCTTACGTCTTAAGCTGGCATGCACGTATTTCTGTGTGCTCTAGCCTATTGAAAAAGGTAATGCAGAAACCTGTTCAGACTGTCTCATGAGGGCTTAGAACTGTAAACAAACTATCGATCAAAGTATGTAACCCGAGAACTTATGGGAGATCGCACTAAGGCTTGTCCTGAACATAAAAGTGTTGTATTTCCATATCTGTCTCTTCGTTCTGTTTCTTGTTTTCTATTTGATTCTGATCCTCCTGTTTCTTGGTTTGTAACTCTTGTTTCTGCTCTCGACAGTAACAGCTGGACAATAGTCATTCAGAGTAAAAGGCCGGTAGGTTTAGTAAAATAATCATTGCATAGTGCTTCTTTTTTTTTTCTACTAGAATATGACACATGCCTATGGTATGTTTAACAGTAAATAATCAGCGCCAAAACTCTCACGTGCGACTGAACGTAACTCAAGAGGGTTTGCAGGGCTTCCTTCGTAAGGAAGTTGGGTCCGTTTCCGGTGTAACTTGACCCGTAATAAGACACGTGGCGGTAAAATACAGATGGAGTGAATGTTGGGAGTTAGGGAATCATGTCATACAGTTTGTTATTATAAGAAGTACAGTTTGGATATTATATTTAATTAGCTATGCTCATTATTAGGTATACATATTTCGTTATGATCTTTGTAGGTAGCTTGCGTTGATCAGGCGAGCCCCCAGTAACATTGCGGTAAGTCTGAAAGCTTTTAACGCTAAAAACTGGGTTTCGATATATATGGTGGGCGCAGCAGAAATAGCCCATTGTGTAGCTCTGTAACGGAACAAAAATTGATCAGGCGTTAATAATAATTTCAATATGTATGTAAAGTCTATTCGAAATGAGTTTTGTTTCTTTTCTGATAAAGTGAAATATTATTATGTTTCTCTACACAAAAACAAAAAAATATCCATTTTTATATTCCCATACACTTGAGGCCATATATGAACTTTCGAATCTGCTACTAGAAATTATCATAATATCAAGAAGAAGAAAAAAGAAATGGTATGTGTTTTCTTTCTCGTTTTACATTACCTCTCAAATGTTTCTCTCAAGACAAACTGAAAAATATTGAAGGTGAATAGAAATGGCGTAAACACAGTAAACCCTAATCTGTCTTCTTCGACCTACCGTAGGTCAATGTGTCCTACTGAGGTTACCAGGACTTATGTCAGCTTATAAATACATAGTGACTACATAGTTATGATTAAAAGTGTCTTGATTTCCTCATCATTGAAATTAAGTGATCATTATGTCTTACGAAGAGTATTCACATACTTTCAAACACAGTGTGAGTTTAAATATTTGAAGTACCATATGTTCTTAATATGTAATGAATTGTAATCTACAAGGTGAAGTATTGGAACTATTCGAGTAGCAGAACCCATACGAATGTTTCCATTATTCATTGCATCAGAAACAACACATTAGAAAACGCACACACACACAGACAAAAGAACAATATTTAAGAATAATATATGATCTGAAAATATACACGCTCTAACCTTCATGGAGAGACAGTGTTTTCGATTTTGCTCCAGATCAGTTATCCTGTGTGGCCATTGTTTCCTTTACCTGTGTGGCAATGGTCAGTGGCAAATCGAAGTTTCTAATTGTACTACAAAGAGTTGTACAAATGTTGGAGAGGCACAAGTGGCAGCTCGTGTATCTAGTGATAAAGTCGTATATACGCTATCGGGCAACTAGTTTGTGCCTCTAGATAGTTTTGTCAAGGCTTGAATATTCAATTACGTCACGTAATGACTGTTTTCTGACCTTTGGGAATCTCAAATCTGTGGCCCATGACTCATTGTGACCTTCAGTGTAACTGATACACTATTCTATATTTTCACACAGAAGCTATTATTAAAAATTACATTTAAATGTGTTGCACAGCCACTCAAAATATCTTACTTCAAAACTAAACCTTGAAAAGCCAGTCTTTAGGAAAATTTAACTGTAAAAACATGTCTCCCATACGACGATACAAGTTATTGTAGCCTACCAGTGGCTCCGTGGTAAGTCTGCGTGCATACGACGCTAAAAATCGAGTTTAGATACCCATAGTGGAAAGAGCACAGATAGCCCATTGTGTAGCTTTGTGCTGAACAACAAATCAAACAATCATTAATTGTATTCAGTAAATGAATGGAATTTCTAAATTTTAAAGATACTTATTTTAAATTCAGATTTTCAGTGGGTACTTTTAGATACTTGAATAATTCTTGTTTAATAGTTCTTTTCTGTTCTTTAGTGTATATATCTCTGTTTTTCATTCTTTCCTTGTGCTTCAATACTTTATACGTTCCTTAAGTGCATTTTTGTTATTATAACATCGTAAAGACACTATTTTGTTTGCTTAAGCGCTAAACTGCAAAATGAGCTATATGCGCTGTATTCGCCGCAGGGATCGATCCCCGAATTTTAGTGTAATAAGGCTCTAAGCTAACCCCTGAACCACCGAGGCTAAAAAACGATAATTCATGTATAATAAATCGAATCATATACATCTTTTATAACAACGCTGAAATGAATTTAAACCTTCAAATTATCAAATTGTTTGTTTAGCTTTTACTGTTGATGGGGTCCATATAATACATTATATTAAGCAATTTTATGTTTTTACATGTTACAAACAACGCACATTATAAATAGAATAGATGAAATCACTTATTTTCCATGTAAATAGTAGGATCAATTGCAATATTGATGTTACTTTTGTTTCAATTTGTCACTCATACGTTATTAGGACTCCAACAAAGCCGTGGATAATCACCAACTGATGCGATACCATCGGTAACTATGGTCATTCAGCTTACCGCCATCTATTGGTAATTTTACAACACATTACACCTTTAACTAGCTTTCATGAAACTACTTTTATTATAAATTATGTTTAAATATTTTGGTACATAATTAATTTCAAACTACGGGGTAAAAAAAAAATACTGAAGATTATTCAAAAATACAGATAGTTCTCACCCATTTGTAAGAAATAAGAACAGCATCGATCTTGCCTTCTTAAAAAATAATGCCAAACAAAGTTAATTGCTATATTTTAAAATCACAATACGACAATCATTTATTTTTCAATTCTGACCTCGATAAAATTAGTTGTGTTCATGCAGGTACTCGTGTTGTATTATGCACTTGTAATAAAATATATAATGTCCTTTGAAAAAGTCTAGAAACTGTTTCATGGTTGCTGCAAAGTAAACTCGGTTGATGACGTAAGACATTTCCATGCTCTGAATTAATAAGCATTTCTATGCTGGGCATAATGACCATTTAATCTTTATTTTTCTATTTCTATGCTGGCCATAATTACTATTTGGTCTTTTTGTTTCTGTTGTTATATAAAAGTTTTATTTAAAGAATGTATTAACTAAAGATATTTACACATCTTGTTAAAAAAGTTAAATAGTAGGCAATGATTTATTTCTTTGTTCAGTATTTTCTTGCATAGCTACACAACGGTTGATCTGCTCACAGTCATCCCGAATTTTGAACTAATAAACTATAAGGAAGGCAGTTGGTTAACAGCATCCACCACCAACTGTTGTTTGATAGAATGATGGGATTTGACCAAAGTAAAGAGTGCGTTTAAGTTGGAACAAGCCATGAGCCATGAACTTTCCGATTCACATTCCATGCAAGCTAACCGTTAAGCAGAAGCAATGAAGTTTGCATCGTAATATCATCGAACAATGGTTACAAAATACCAGTTTATCTGATAAAAGTAAATGTGGCATTGTTGAAACCTTTTCAGCAACCATCGAAGCATTTCCATGACAAGCTTCACTCCAGGTGTCATCTTTATGTATTTTAGCAATAACTCTGAAACACCTGAAATATCAGAAACATCTTGGGTTATTGAGTACAGACAAAACTGTTTTTACTGGTCTACCAATTCCTTTAACTTTATAGTTATGCAAGCTTGTTTGTTTGTTTTAAGAGCAAAGCCTCGTTTGGCTATATATCCAGCGTGGGGAATCGAACCCCGAATTTTATAGCTGTAAGTCCGTAAACTTACCGCTGTACCACTAGGGGCGTTAAACAAGCTACCAGTTGATGACACAGTATTTTAAACCCTGTAAACAATAAAAAACTTGTCCTTTCATGGGGCAGTTCTGTTATAATTCAGTTTACATTCATCTTAACAATACTGACGCATTATATTCAATGTCGGTCAAAATTCTTGTAAAAAAAAGGAAGTTCTAAGCATCGAGAGGCATGCCTTCACATTACTGTTTTCTTTTAAATCAGTGGCTCACAATAAAAGTACAAATAAACCATCACAACCAATTTGATAGCAGGGCTGATGGTACTTCTCAAGCCAACATCCATCACATCCAACCGAGTGAGCCTCTTTGGAACAGTTAAACATGTCTTATAAACAAAAGATTTGCATGTAATGCTTTTTTTCAACAACATAATATTTCTAAATAGAAACAATACTGTAGTTTAATATTTGTATGTAACTATTTACAGCTGAAGCTTCATAGGCACTTGGTTCGTTATTCTTTGCTTGGGTTGAACATGACACATTTTAAGAAAGTAACTCTGTTTTGTTATAGCGTACTCGTGGCCAATCATCGTACGACCTAATAATGTGACCTACTCTTAGAAAAATCATTATGTTTTGGACACATATCTTCAATCTTGTCTAGATCTCACAAAAACTAATCTAGCAAGATTGAATCTTTAATCAGTGTGTAACCTTTTAATTACTTACTCATCACTGAAAAAATAGTTGTTATATTGGCAGCAGTTCTACCAACAAATATAAGACCATAAAATCAACAGGGAATTCAGTGATGGTACTTTAATATAAACATGGATCGTGTATGTATTTATGGAATATACAAAACAATATTCAATGTTGATTTGGAAAATTAACATAATGTGAGATATCAAATTATTTCATTTTTAATTATGGATTTGTTTATTGTTTGTGCATTTCTTTCTTTCTACCACTTAGTTCATCTATGTTTTAATTTTCCTTAACATACCATCTTACCTGATTCCTAGTGTACGTTGAATATTAAACGAGTCACTTTTATATTAAAAGAGTGGTAAAACGTTATCTTCCAGTGGCTCAGTGGTAAGTCTGAAGGTTTATTACACTAAAAACCGGGTTTCAAACCCGTGGTGGACCCAGCACAGATATCCCATTGTTCAGCTTTGTGTTTAACAACAAATAAAGACAAAAAGTTCCTCTAGTGGTGACGTATGAATACTATTTTCATGTATGATTATGTAAATCAAAAACTGAATAGTTAGTCATGTGATATGTAATCTCATGGATAGAGAAAGATATAAAAAAAGACTATGATATGAAGTTAAGCGAAAATTTTTGAGTGAGTGAGACTAGAGATATGTAAAATATATTTGATTAAGAAATGTATTTTAGATATAATCGTAAATTAGTTGTTGTTTTTTCTTTTTCTTCTGGTTATTATTATTTTTTCTCCATATTCGTTATTATTATTTGGTGTGATTTGGTATTAACAGTATTATTTCCTTAAATATTTGTTTGAGAAAGATGTTGATTTTACAAAATCATGATCAGACGACTTATTAATTATTGATTGCTAATATTTTGTAAAACTTTTGTTGTGATTTAATAAATTTGTAATTTATCATACACTGATAAGATGGTAGTTTGATGCATTACATTATGTGCTTCAATATTATACATATTCTAAACTATTATGATTTGCCTTTGAAACATTACACTAGAATACCTTTCAATGTTTCCTACTTCTGAAATTTCAATGTTAATTTTTTAAATTATAATAAATAATTAAAAGCAACGTTTTATATTTACACAATAAAAACTTCCTCGAAGTTTTATATCATTAAATATTAGAGAAACATTAGAAATAATGAAATATAAAAAACAACTATTAAATAGAGAAGAATGACCAGCAATTCAACATATTGATCTATGGCGAGATATATTATATATATATATCTAATGGAAATATGTAAATAACACTGAAGTAATGCGACAAAGGGGGGAAAGTATAAAACAGTCTTGTAAGTTACTCCTGAGGATGACGTCGAAACATGTACTTGTAGAGCGATATTTTAAAGTGGAAGCCGTACGGCTTCAATAAAGTTTTTGTTGTGTAAATATGAAACGTCGTTTTTAATTATTTATTATAACTAAAAATAAAAAAAATAAACACAAGCGCCGGTAGTGCATATTCAATGTTAATTATTGGAAATGGTGAAGATACAGTACTGTCAAGTGATATGGAAAAAAACTACCTCTGAAATGTAAACTTTTATTCCTAATTTTAATATCAGCGTTAACCTTGTAAAAATTATGAAGTTAAAGTAGGTTTGATAATCATGTTAATGTATTGTTTATGACTGAATAACATAGCTTGTATTATCCATGGCATGGAATTTTAACTTCACTTTAGATGTTTGTTTTAAAGAAAGCAATAGCACTGATATATAGAGAAACTGCTAATAAAGAGCTTTTGTTAAGAATTCTTTCCGTGAATAAAAATATGTTGGTTTGAGTTAACAGCATAAGACTGTCAGTCTTGAACATGAAAAAAAAAATTATCTGAATAACTTAGCGTTGATAAAAAGAAACTACAATTGCTAAAAAAATAATAGTGTTCCATTAGCTTACTTATCAGCGTCTTTCCTTAATAAATAAAGATACTGTTCTATGCTATGTTTTCAATTTTTTTTTAATTTAGTTGTTCATCTACAAATCTAATGGATTCTTGTTTCATCGCCAACTATAGAGCTTTTTTAAAAGATGTACACTTATTTTGCTTCAACCGAATTCTCATATTCTCGTCTATCATGGCAGCTATAAATTGATCACATGCTAACGAATCCGCCACTTCACATGGAGCATTTGGGTAAGATAACAGGGCAAGTCTTTTCAAACCTTCTGCAAGTTAAATTAATACATCTTCTTTCCTTTATACCTTGTTCTAGTCTGTGAGGCAACACTAGCCACAATATGAATTCCTTTGTCCCATAACACACACGCATATATATACACTGAGTGGTCACAAGTAAATAGACACCTAATTTTTCGTCATTTAACTGATTTATGCTAACTAATTTATGTTCACAGAGCACTATATAAATGAAAATGGTCCGCACACTAATTATCTTGTGCTACAACATGTCTAGAACTCAAGGTTCTCTCGAATTATCAGATTTTGTTAGAGGAAGGATA
>NW_013666060.1:216103-220464 GCF_000517525.1 Limulus polyphemus
GAATATGACTGACAAATTTCATTTTTTCTGAAAAGGTAGTGTATATTTACTTGTGACCACGCTGTGTATAGTTAGAATAAGTTAGTTATGATTCTTGTAAAAGAAAGGATAAAAATTAACAACTCGCCATCAGAGCCACAATGAAGAGTGTAGAGTGGTGACTGGAGGAAAGTGAAAACCAGGGTAAGTGAAACCTCCATGTGGTGTACGTAATGTGATACTAATGTGATGAGGTCATCTATATTCCCACCTACAAAATCTCAAACAAAGAACATCGATAGATAGAGTCTAGAGAAGCCACGATATAACTAAAATTATGGGAGGAGACATGAAAAATAAGAAAAGAGTCATCACCCATTGAAGAAGAAACTAGCTGGAAGGGATGTATAACCCAATCAGGTAGAGTGGAAGGAGATAAATGTTTAGCGGAAGAGGAGTCCCACAGTAAGAAAACATTATGGAAAGTACCCTAAAAAGAGACAGTACGAGGGAGATAATAATGAATAGATCACACAGGAAAGAAAGGGGGGAGTATGAAGTAAGAAAACATTCAAACACCCTCTCAAGCCACCCGAAATTGAGGCAGTCAGAGATAAAAAGAAGAAACTGTCCTTGTGGGTAATAATGCAGGAGGAGGCGAAGACAAAAGTGAGTGACAGCTCCTGCAAAGGAGTAGAGTAAGAAATATATTTCAAACATATAAAAGGAGGTTAAACCACATTATAGACAGAGCAATCTCATCCAGAGTAATTGAGGAGTGAAGGGGAGGTGGAAAGGCAGTGATGATAGGACGCCCACTGTGGGGGCAAATCCACTGAAAAAAAAAACAGAGGATGGAGAAGTCGCTCAGCGAGATTTAATAGATTGACAACTGAATGTGGTTGTCGTGGGCTCAAAAGAGAAAGTCTAGAGCCAGGAAAATAGAGGTCCTTGAAACAAGCGCCTCCCTGTCGGAGGAAGGAAGGA
Source organism: Limulus polyphemus (assembly GCF_000517525.1). Taxonomy (NCBI): domain Eukaryota; kingdom Metazoa; phylum Arthropoda; class Merostomata; order Xiphosura; family Limulidae; genus Limulus; species Limulus polyphemus. The sequence goes on from NW_013666060.1 coordinate 217,070, forward strand.
ACAACTGACGATGTGTATGAACGGATCATGATAAGAATACTAGACAGACGCTGATGGAAAATCTCCAGAGTAGTCACCAGCTTGAGGACATAGACGGAGAAACCTCGACCCTGGAGACCAGATGCCGGAAATGAGTCAGATTTCCAGAATTGTACCCCACTGAAACAGAGGCAGTGAAAATGTATATCATAATTTTGGGGTGGCGTCATGTACAAAGTGCTGCCTGTGCTATGCTCACCACGTATATGGAAACATACGTATGTAAATGAACATAGACTATCCTGAAAGGTTTTAAACAAATGCAACAGTGAGTAAGGTGGGGAAGAGGGATAGTCAGGTTCGTGTGGGATTAAGTTAGCTACTACGACTGTGAGAGGTGGAAAACAAGATAAAGTATCTCTGGAGATACTTGAATTGACAGGCCATAAACAACTGAAAAGGACATATGTGGGTATATTCAAGAAGAATAAGAGACTCATTAGAAGAAAGTGTCCTAAAAAAACTTAAACAGGAAATTAAGGAGGTATGAGCGGCCCAGTCATCAAAGTAACCATGTCAAAGAGATAAAAAGTAGGCCAAGCCTGCCATGCATATAAAAGGAAAGAGAGTGAAAGGAATATTTGGTGGGGGTTGAGAGCAAAACCAGTCACCCCAAATGAGACGATTCCCAAAGGAAAAGGGGGGTTGCAACAGAGGTGAAACATCCTTATAGTATTAGAATAAGAGGCTTCAAGAATGTAAGCTCTGAGGAACAACCTACTAAACCGAATGAAAAACAATGGAGTTGTAGCCAATTTAAGGGGAAGGACTAACAATCAAATATTTGACCATTGAGAACGATCCAAAGGAAACAAAAGACGGGCAGACAAAATGAGATGTGGAGAAAGTGTTAAAACTCAAAATCAGTCATCCACCACTGGTGGTAACATCTACTGGAAAGTGAGAAACTGTCCACCAAGAATCGAGGGGAAACAAAGTTGGATCGAGTAGGACGGATTGGTATCTGGCCAATAATTTCTCATCTAAGTGGGAATGATAGATAGACAGAAGTAAAAATCCAGTGTGTTTTAGGAATCGTCCCAGGGTGTTTTAAATAGGTGAAGTGGAGAGTAGAAGTTCAAAAAAAATTCCTGAGAAAACACCTGTGAACAAAGTGAGAAGGCAGAGCTACAACAGGACTGAAGCCAAGGGATGGCTCCATAAAGAATCATCTCCAAGACCCATGACAGCCAGCCCTCAAAATGAAGGTATTATGGATAGTAAAAACAAGACAAGGAAGTTAAGAGGGACGACCCCACGAAGCCGTATTAGATGAGAACATCTGTTGGGGCTTCCTAGTCCTGAGGGCAAAAAACCAAAGTGAGAAGAGATGACTACTGAAGAGTTTATATGCCAATATATAAGAAATACCTGCAATATTATAAAAGCAACCATTATCATTTCAACAAATTTTGAACACGAAAATTAAGTCATAAAATCTGTACTCGTGTAAACATGAACAATACTGTACGTATTTGCTTGAAAGTGCGAGACTTTTTTTTTCAGCAAATTATTCAGTTACTTTATTGTTCTGCTTTTCTAGCAAGTTATTCAATTTTTTTTTATTATTCAATTTTATTTTCAATCAAGTTTAGTGCCATAGTTTATTAGTTCAATATAATTTTTGAGAATAAAGTCGTTCACTGTGCTAGGAAATGTTTGTTTTAAAAAATATATATATTTGCCGGCAGTAAAATGTCGCGGCAGTAAAATGTTGTGATCCATAACTTTTACAGAACCACAATTTGTTTATTATCTCCTGCAACCAAAACTCTCACTGTTGTAACCTCATTTCATTTTATGTGCAGTGACATAAAGTACTTCGATTTTTTTCGCTTGCTTCTGCAGGTTGAATAACTCAGTACATGGAGAAACACAATTGAGTCATTTTTTTTCTTTTTCAAATATATATGGGATCACAAACTAGTATTGCCTCCCAGTGGCAGAGCGGTATGTCTGCGAACTTATACTGCTAGAAACCAGGTTTTGATACCTGTGGTGAGCAGAGCACAAATAGCTTTTTGTGGAGCTTTTTGCTTAATAATAACAACTAGTATTCCGCGGAATAACCATCCATCCACGCCATACACGCACCCAATTTTATGTGTACTAGCAGAAACGCCACCATACGGGCGTCTGTTTGCGTTACTAATTACTAATCGTAGCGTTCGTACCTTATTGTAAAAAATTCTAAAAAAAGTGAACATTTCCCAAAAAGTATTTTTTTTTCTGGTAAGTACTGCACGGGAAAAGTGTTCTGATTGTACTCTTTAGTCATACGCAACTCATTGCATCAAAATGATTCAATGTACAAATCGCAAAATTTTACCGATATAAACTGTAATGGTTTCATACATTAAAAGTGCTACCCTTTATTGAAAAAATAGTATTTTTAGAACTCCAGTTTTTAGTACTACATCTAAAAATTACATCAACAAAGATATAATCAAACCCTCACGTACAGTCCTAGTGAAGGTCGTGTTCTTGTTGTGAGGATAGTAGTTTTTTTAATTGTATTCTGTTATAAAGATATGGATGCTGCACGTACCATAGTTATTTTTCTAATTTTCTGAATCTTGAATACCTAAAGAGTGAAATTTTTTTATGCATTTATGTTTCTGATGCCATTTACTAGATGGCGCCACGTTTTACAAGCTTCAATCACTTCTGGCGCTGAGATCTTGCAATATTTTAACACAACAGATGGCACTTTTGTATTCATTATTTCGGTCACAAACATAGATAGATAGATGTCCAAGTCATTGCTCCATTATAGTAAAGATGTCGTGTTACAATAAACACTACTAAATTTCATCCATCTTTAATTATTAGCTAATATATCTATATATAAAGAATCATGATATTTAAAAATCGAACAACTCCGACAATAGGAAGTATCCAATACACTAATTTAATGAATAAAATAATTTTACATGCTATCTCACACGTTGTAACTTATACCATATGATTGTAAGGTAGTCACACTGCAGAGGAAAAAAGTTACGAGGTTAAATTTGTAATCGTAAAATATATCTAAAATTTTTAATAATATCTTTATAATTTTGTTGGCAAAAACATTAACATATTAAATTATATATTGTTATATTACAATGTCGAATGGCCTGAAACCAAGCTAAATGATCATTTAAATTTAGTAGATAAATAATGCCGATATATCTCCAATTTATGATATTTGCCAACAAGATTGATACACAGTTTCTTTTTAATACAAATATGTTTTAATATATAAACAATACAATTTACAATAATAGTTATTATAAATAAATAGTTATTACAAACAATGATTTATATATAAAAGTTTTACAAAGTTACAAGCAATATAGTCTTCTTTCTAG
>NW_013666060.1:220735-227090 GCF_000517525.1 Limulus polyphemus
GTTCCAGGTCAATATACCTGAAGTTTCCCGATTAATAAGCATTAATCACAACCCAATAATATATGCTGTTTTTTGTTGTTGTTTGTAATTAAGCACAAAGCTACCCAAAGAGCTATCTCTAGCGTTGTAAGTCCACAGACATACCGCTGTGCTACTGGGGGCGTTTTTTTTTTGGTGCGTCGCGTTGGTTATACTTATATACATGTGGAGAGTTTCTCTAGAAATTTCAGTTTTACGCAACAGTACTGACGCTGACACTAGCGTTTACGTACACACATATATTGTTGATTCTTACACTCGAGAATCTTCTATAACTTTAGAGAATAGGCAATACATACTTAACAGTATAAGCTATGTACATTTCTAAATATAAATTTAATTTTAAACAAACATCAATATTAAAATAAATGTATACGAATAAATCCGTCACAATATATATTAAAGATACATTTAAGTGACGAGTATCTCAGAATGATAATTATTATAATATTTAATTCAACTGCGCATAAATAGTATTTTTTGCAGTCTGTGACTTAATATTAGCATCCGATATGATATGATAGACAGAGTTGTGGTTGGTGATCATTTAAGTACAAGCGACCATTGCACTATTAGGTTTGGGATTTTACTACACGTATAATTGAAAAGAATAATACCCCAATTCCAAATTTCAGGAAAGCCAATTTTGATGGAATGAGACGTGATCTGGCTTCTGTAGATTGGAGTAAAGAGTTGGGAGGGGATCTTGAACAGATGTGGGAAGCATTTAGAAAAAACTGATATGCATAAAGAACATACATATTCCCTACAGAAAATAAAACAAAAAACATGGGCATTGCAGCTGAATAAGCCACTATAGTTTAATAAAAGTTTGAGATATTATGGATACATACTAAATTCAAGAAATTTAAACTTACTGGAAATAATAAGGACTTTGAGGACTATAGGAAGTCAAGAGAGCTGGTTAAAAAAGGAAGTTAAAAGGGCAAAACTGTATATGAAAGAAAGTTGGCTGAGAGAGTGAAACAATAGGGAATTTTTTAGGTATATGATGGGTAAGCAAAATATTAGAATGAGGATTGGGCCTCTTAAAAGTGATATGGGGAGCTGATCTCAGAAGATTATGAGATGGTAAACTTATTAAATTATATGTTCTCTTCAATTTTTACGAAGGATTGTTTGAAGTTAAGCACAAAGCTACACAAAGGGCTATCTGTGCTCTGCCCACCACGGGTATCGAAAACCGGTTTCTAGCGTTGTAAGTCCGAAGACATACCGCTGTGCCCTTTTTAAGAAAGAAGATACAAGTATGCCTCAATCAGAACACTTAATGTATGGGGAAAATATTGATGTAAAATATATCATTTTAAATTCCGAAATTTTAAGAGAAAAGCTGGGAAACCTAAATTGATAAATTCCCTGAACCACACAACTTTTATCCTATAGTTTCAATACAACTTAAATATTTTATTTCTGAACCTCTAGGTAATATATATAATATGTAAAGGAGGTGATAAAGATTGTCCAGGCAATTATAGGTCAGTTAATCTTACATCATTAGTTGTAAAGGTTTTGGAGAGCGTGATTAAAGATGCATTGCAGAGTCACTTCAAGCAGTTTGATCTAGTATCAAAGAGCCATCATGATTTTACTGAGGGAAAGTCTTGTTTAATTAACAAATCTTCTGCCATTCTTTTAGGATGTTACTGCAAGAGTTGATGAAAGAAATACTGTGGATTTGGTTTATCTTAATTTTCAGAAAGTGTTTGATAAGGTTCCTCACAAAAGACTAGTTGATTAAATCTGTGAATGTGGGGAAAATGTCATTAAATAGGATAGAAAATTGGCTGGAGAGTAGAAAGTAGAGTAATAATAAATGGAGTGAGATCTAACTGGATCACAGTTACAAACAGTGTGTCTCAGGGCTCTGTGCTGGGTCCTCTGCTGTTGTCGGCGGTTCTGGACGCAGCTGTTTTGATTTATTTGTCATCCCTGTTCAGCAGACTCTCTATCCTTTCATCTATTTTTTGCTCTATCCAGACAGATCCTTCCTATTGAACACTCGCTGCCAGAGAAGGGAATAAATTCCTTTTTCGTAATCTTTTCCCAGGCATTTCTCAGCTTTACAATCTATCATACACAGATCTTTTGTGTCCAGTCAGAGCACATAGATGTTCTGTAGCTTGTACGGAACTGTTCAGGGGCCGTATGCACCGGCTTTTCATTTAGTGGTATCCTGCAGTGTCTCTGGATTTATCATCCATTACATTAACCAGGGGGCTTCAGGAGTTGATTCCTATAGCCTATTTGGGGTTATCTGTTGTAAATCGAAATATGCTCCATTTTACTTCTCACCAGATTTGCCACATATCAATTTCATTGTCTGCTCATCTGAACTGTTCTCTGGGGGATATTTTGCGGGCTGGTATGTGGACTTCTCCCAACACTTTCCTATCTCATTACCTTCATGATCTTTTGTGGGAATTTTGCCTCCCCCCCCCCATGGCTGTGTTGACTACCTCTGCTAGATTTTAACAAGGAGGGATGTAACTTTCTTACCTGATTAACAGTTTCTTTTTTCTTCTAGGGTCCTCTTTATTTCCTCTGGATCTCACTCAGTGGCAAGTGTTGCCCAATCAGATATGCTTGTATTTTTCAATTCTGCACTAGCAACCTTTATATCTATTCATGGTTGCAACAGGCTCTGTCGAGATGAGGTAATCCATAAAACCATCTAGACGCAATTTTGGATGGTAGTATTATATCACAATACAAATTGAATGGGTCGCTACTCATGGACTATCATGAGTAAAGCTAATGGGGATTTTGCCAGTCCCTGCTGATCTTAGAGCTAAATCAGTCGACATCGGTTTGCTCTTAAAACCTCCCTGAATTCCTGGAAGTTTTTCCCAGATGTCAGTAGGAGCAGGACCAACTTATGCAGCAGCCTACCCCTAAAACCAGTCCAGATTTGACACTTAGCTATCCAGTCGGGATGTGCTTGGACCCTCTTATGAATACTGTCAGGTCTTAGGTTGTTCATGAAGTGGGTCCACTATCTCCTCATTAATCTGAACACAACATGGTCCCATCTTAGGCCGTTTGTGGAACAGTGTTCCACGTCCTTACCATAATTCCATAAGTAAGTGGAATTCTCCTTTCCTACTTGGTTGGAGGAGTGAAAATTACTGTTCATAAGTCCAGACCAGATTACTTCTGGACCTTGGGTGGAATATGGGATATATTATCACGTCAATCCATGCCTGGGGTGTTGCCTTTTGGACTTCTTCAGGTTGGTCAGAAGGATTGTACACTTTGGTGTTGCTTTCTTTCTTTTGTAAATCCAGTTGTTCGAAATGCTTCATTCCGTGACTGCTGATGGAGATCCTATCACAAAAATATGCATATATTTACGGTTGTTGGGGCGGGCCCATCATACTTACTTGTGTAATATACCACCCTTTTCACCTATTTGTAGTTCTGGGTGTAGAGCATACCTGTTCTGGATGTAGTGTGGTTTTCCCTGCTTGGGTACCATTTCTCATTTAACAACTTTGTTCTATGCAAACTCTTTCTGTATGAACTATGCCCTCACCACCATTCTGCCTTTTCAATGTGAGATTCTAGCTATAAGTGTCAGCAAATATATGTATGTTTTGGAAGTTATCATTTTCCTAAACTGAAAATGTATTTCCTAACATATTTACGTCTACTGACACTCTCCCTCCTTTCCTCCCCACTAAGAGCCACTATTTAGCGACCAGGATGGGGTAAGTCTTTTAAAAAAAAATATTATATTGTCGACATACAGTGCTTTTATACAGTACCTGCACAGAGGGCATGTGAGGGCAGGTGTAAAGTTTTGCAAATTAGATATTGCCGAGAGGCAGTCGAGTGGGTTATAAAGACTGGAGCAAGCAAATACATTGTTTAGGGAGGTGTTGTTGTTGTTTGAATCCTGAGAATGCGAGAGATAGGAAATATGCCACGAAACAGCGAACGTATTAGTAGTCATACTGAGAGAGGAGTGAAGGATATGGACGATCCTCGCCGATGTGTGAATAGGTCGGCTACTTCTTGCACTGTTGGTGTGTTGCAAGACATGTATTTCGATAGGGATTGTGCTAGTAAACGAGTACAATCTGATTCCGGTTCAAGTGTCGAATATATCGGACACAAAAAGTCAACTACGGACAGGAAACAAATAGTTTTCATTAATTCACCGGACATCAATATAGCCAAAGTAAATCCCATGCTCTTGAGTAGAGCCTTTAACGATATCATTGGGCCTACTGAAAAAATTCAATTGCAAACAGATCATATTAAAATAGTTTGTATTTATGCACAGTCGAGATTATTGTCGCGTACAAAAACATTTGTGGATATACAATTCGTTCCCAAATTCAAGACTTGCCACCACTTTCTGTTAGGGGCATCATTCATGGTGTCCACCTCGACATTACTGAGAAGGACTGTACATCCATAGAGGGTGTTGCGAAGGCAATAAGAATGACGCGATACAACAAAGAACTAAAACTTAAAGAACCTATAAGTTCCGTTATTCTTCATTTCTCACATACGACCCTACCTAAGAAAGTACATCTCTACTTTTTGTCGTTTCCTGTACGGGAATTTATCCCCCACCCGACGCGGTGCTTTAAGTGCCAACTTTACGACATTCTGCAAACGTGTGCTGCAGTAATGTTCGATGTGCCACTTGTGGAGAAAATCATAATGCAAAAGACTGTACTAAGCAGACTCCAGTATGTTGTTTATGTGGGGGTGAACATTCGGCAGCATACAAGGGCTGTCAAAAACTTCAGGAGGCAAAGGAGGTTCAAACTGTTAGAGTACAATCAAAACTGAGTTACGCCCAAGCAATTCAAATTGTTGCACAGAAACGACAGCCTGTGGAAACAAAACACCTGCCTAAAGAACCTGGATCTCCCGACGAATGTAACAAAAACACTTCTCAACAGGATAGTGCTTCAAATAGTCATTGTATGTCACCTCAACTGTTTGAACAAATCGTTACTTTTGTAGCCAAAATAATTTCGATTGCTCAAGACCAGTCCTTTTGGCATAAAAATTGCAGAAAAACGAGACTATCTTTCATAACCGAATTGGCAAGTACCATTTTTGGTTTTGATATTAATCCAGACTCAATTTATTAACTTTACCAAGTAAGTTCTCCTACAAATAAACAATAGGTCCTTTACAAATATTACAGTGGAATGCAAGGGACATTAAGGCTCAGGTTTCATTCCTTAATCGTTGCATTGAAACTCACTGCATCAATCCCGATGTTATCTGTATTCAGGAATCGTTGCTCAAACCCCGTTTACAAGTCTGCATACACGGTTATAAACCTATTCGAAAAGATCGAGAACACTCAGCAAAGGGAGGTGTACTAACTCTTGTCAAGAATAACTTGCTCTTTACTGTCGTTACTTGCCCAGAAAATATAGAAGCTGTTGGGATTCAGAATCAGACTTCTATGGGCAGAGTCACGATATTTAATATTTATAACCTTAGTGTCGCCATAGGTCCTGTTGAGTATCGAGAGTTTTTTCTTCCAAACAGTATAATTTGTGGAAATTTTAATGCTTACAACCCTTTATGGGGTGGAACAAAAACTGACTGTCGAGGTAAGATTCTCGGAGATCTAGTTTTGGAATCTGATAAAGTGGTATTAAATGACGGTCGTGAGACATGTCTTGTTCGAGGTAATCTCTTTTCCTAGATCTAACTATTGTAGACAGTAAACGTGCTAGTCTTGCTACCTGGGATGTTCTAGATGATGACTTGGGAAGTGACCATCTCCCGGTAATTACATCTGTTAAGATCCCTCTTGAAGTTAGGAGTACAACAGCCTTCTGGAACTTTAACAAAGCAAACTGGCTCAACTTCCATACGTTCCTTGATTCTTCCATTCAAAACATAAATATGTCTTCTTCTGTCGATCTGTACATTCTCATCTAATAACTATTATTTTGGAAGGAGCAGAGAAATTTATCCCACTATCAACCACAGACTGTGGAAAACATCAAATCCCTTATTGGAATATGGAATGTGAGAAAGCAGTTAAGCAAACAAACAAGAGTAGGAAGAAAGCTCTTAAAACGCGTCTCTTAGACGATTATATTGAGTATAAAAGCAGAAAACCATTTGTCAACGTACGATTCGAGCACTTCAACAACGATTCTGGCGTGATTACTGCTCTGGTTTCAACTGCTCATAAAATTTAAGTAAAATATGAAAATTCGTAAAGTGTATGAAGGGTGAGGGTTCTATCTGTATTCCTACCCTTAAAACTTTTGGATCAACATATTTGACAGATGTTGAAAAGGCAAAT
>NW_013666060.1:227574-228568 GCF_000517525.1 Limulus polyphemus
CGTCTAAAAACTCGGCCCCTGGTGACAATCGAATTCCTTATAAAATCTATAAAAATCTTTCCTCCAATTTTTTGGTAAAGCTGCTGGAATTTTCAATAAGGTATGGAATGAAGGTACCCTCCCTTCAGCCTGGAAACACGCCATAGTTTGTCCAATCCCTAAGCCAGACAAGGATTCAAGATCTGTTACATCGTATCGACCAATCGCTCTTACTTCTACTATGTGTAAAATTATGGAACGAATGATTGCATTCCGTTTGAATTGGTATTGTGAAAAACATAGACTTTTCGACCAGTTTCAGTCTGGTTTTCGTTGGAAGAAGTCTCCGTTTGATCATTTGTTATGGCTACATGAAGATGTGAACAAATCATTATGTAACAGAGGTAAGGCAGTGTCTGTAGTCTTCGATACTGAACGAGCATACAACATGGTCTGGTAAGAAGGTTTGTTAAATAAACTCAATAGTTATGGTTTTGATGGTCAACTCTTTAACTGGATTAAAGACTTTCTTTCAAACAGATCCTTTAAGGTCAGAATCAATGGATTTGTCTCTGGGTAAAGAGACTCGGAAAATGGCACTCCCCAGGGTAGTGTTATTAGCCCTATTTTGTTCCTTCTAATGATTAATGACGTTAGTTCTTCCTTCGTTAATAATGGTACGAATTATAGTATTTTTGCTGATGATCTAGCCCTCTGGAAAACTGGTCGTGATATTAAGCACATTCAAACCTGTCTTCAAACAAATCTGGATAATTTAGCCAATTGGTTTTTTAAATGGGGCTTTACGGTTTCAGCCCTAAAATCTGCAGTTCTACCTTTTTCTCGTACTTCAAGCACAGTGAAATTAAATTTTAATAACCATCAACTAGTCTTCGTCACTCATCACAAATTTCTTGGAGTTATCTTTGATTCTAGTTTAAATTGGATGCATCATATCACCTATGTCTCGCACAAATGTGCTAAGCGACTCAATTTGCTTTAATGTGTGTCTGGC
>NW_013666060.1:228578-230644 GCF_000517525.1 Limulus polyphemus
CGTTGGGGAGCGTCCAAAAAAGACTATTACTTATGTACAAAACCTTACTAAGATCCGTCATTGATTATGGCAGTATCATTTATGACTCTGTGAGTCGCTCAGTCCTTTTAAACAATTGGATGTTATTCAGAATCGTTGTCTGTGATTATGTTGTGGAGCATTGAAACACACCCATATATATCAGCTATGGTAGTAGACTGTGGTGTCCTACCACTTGACCTGCATAGACAGAAGATCCAACTCAAATGTATAGCAAGATTTTTGTATTACGATTATCCCGTTCATTTCATTCAAAAGAATTGGCAAGATTATTACGGAACCTTTCACCAAAATAATTCGACAATTTCGATAAAAACTGAAGACTTTTTCTCGTCTGTGAACCTTCAAAATGTTGAAAAATACGAATATTTTCACTTTCCTTCTTGGGAGATTCCAACCCCTGATGTCGATGTCAGTCTTCATTATGTTGGTAAAAAACGGGAGCAAAGTTATTTCCTTTTGTCCTTGGACAAGGAGAAACTAGCAAGTTTCTCAGACTGTACTAGTATCTTTACGGATGGCTCCAAGTCTACCAGTTTTAATTCATCGACATTTTATATAAACAATCTCAACATCAGAAAAGCATTTAAAACTGCACCTGCTTTTGTATATAAGGCTGAACTATTTGCTATCTTACAAGCCCTTCTGTGGCTGGAAGATTCCGAGGTTACGAAAGCTCTGATAGTCAGTGATTCTTTAAGTTCATTACTTTCGATTAAGAACGGTTCCTTTACATCTAACCCAATGTTACTGAGTGAAGTATCTATATACTTTGTCCGATTATGTCGCCGCATGGTCATCAAACTTCTTTGGGTTCCTAGCCATATAGGAATCCAGGGAAATGAGATAGTTGATCACCTTGCCAAGAATGCGTTAGCATATTGTTACGTCTCTGGTCGTTAGTTTGTTTCCCGTATAATTTCTTTCCGATGAAACTTTTGCGACACAAGTCCTTTCTTAAATAAAACGGGTTTATTCTTTCTCAATTCAACTTTGCAATACACTTAATTTCCACACTCGCACTATAACAAACGCTATAATTCACAACGAACGTCTCACGTGCTCGACTCAACTGTGGGTATCTATCTTTGTCTGCAGTTCAATTACACATTGTTGCCGTCAATTCTTGGCGGCTTATATATAAAAGACTACCGCATATCTAGTAGCCTTTCGAGACTTCAGGAAGGGACGTGAACGTTCGAGAATATGGCATGTTACTAGCGTCACGTGACCCCCGCTGTCGTAACAATATCCTGGGGTCACAAACGTTTCTATTGAACTTGGTGACCTCTATGGCCAAGTTTATCAATTCATTTTAGATTCCTGGCAATGTAGATGGAATTCCATGCAACATTCCAATATCTACAAGAAAATTGTTCCTGTTGTTTCCTCTCATATCAAGTATGAATGTATGAATAGACACCAAGAAGTTATTGTTACGTCTCCGTTCGTTAGTTAATTTTCCGTAAAAATTATTTCCAAAGAAACTTTACCGATAGAAGTCCTTTCTTAATTAAAACTGGTTTATTCTTTCTGAATATAACTTTGCGATTCACTTAATTTCCACAGTCGTGCTATAACAAACGCTATAATTCACAACGAATGTCTCATGTGCTCAACAATACGTCTCTCTCTCTCTTGGTCCGCAGTTCAATTACACATTCAATTACCAGCGTCACGTGACCTCCTCTCTCGTAACACTGCCCCTTCCTTAGTATTGTTTGTCCCAAACAATAGCCACTTACACTAAACCAATAAACAATTAACAATAACTTAATTAAATGTACAGAATTTACAAACACAAAATTACAATTCAACAAAATCTCTTAATTTTATGGGACATACTTTTATGGCTTCTACTTCATGTGGGGTTCATCTGCTTCATCAGGAAACGTCCTATCCTTGGTAACAGTCACATCACTGGTTGTAACTTCATCAAGGGCTTCACTATTTCCCTCCTCAAAACCGAGTAGAGTTCCTTCTTCGACAGTGGCTTTTTCAGGTGATATGTCTTCAGCAGCGTCATT
>NW_013666060.1:231596-234372 GCF_000517525.1 Limulus polyphemus
CAGAATCAATTTGCACACCATTCTCACTTACAATGTGTCCTAAGTAAAGCACCTCTTTCTGGAACAAATGACATTTCTTGGGATGGAATTTGAGGTTTGCTGCTTTCAAACACTTGAATACTTCCTCCAGCCGGGACATTTCCTCATCAAAAGTTGTTGCAAATAGAATGACATCGTCCAGGTACACTAGGGCTATCCTCCATTGTAGGCCTTCCAATACTCGTTCCATCAGCCTCTCAAATGTTGCTGGAGCATTACTGTGCCCGAATGGCATCACTCGGTATTGCCAAAGACCTTGGCCATAACTAAATGCTGTCTTGGGCCTATCTGCTTCAGCCATTTTTACTTGATGGAAACCTGACTTTAAGTCCAGAGTTGAAAACCACCTGGCTCCACTTAGGGCATCAAGAGTATCATCAATTCTTGGCAGTGGGTATGAGTCTTTTTCGGTTACACTGTTAAGAGCCCTGAAGTCCACATAGCAATGTTGGGTCCCATCCTTCTTCTGGACTAACACTACAGGAGCTGACTAGGGACTATCTGATTTCTCCACTATCCCTTCCTTAATTAGACCATCCATGACCTTCTCTATCTCTTGTCGCTTTGCTGGAGCTATTCTCCTCGGAGGGATCTTTATTGGATGGTGATTGCCTGTGTTTTTTCTGTGCTCTACAAGGTTTGTGCAGCCGAGGTCATGATCTCCTTTCGAAAATACGTCTGCATAATTTGCCAAAAGTTCTTTTACCTGAAGAGCCTATGAAGTGGACTATGCTCTTCTTATAGAGGTCAATCAAATGTTCTGGAAGTGTATGTCATTTCTTTACAGTTGTATTTCTTGCTTTAACATTGACTGGCTCTACCTCCTGGCACACACCCAACAATGCCCCTTCCTTAAGTGTCTGCTCACATTTAGAGAAATTGGCCATGTTATAGGTACTACTTGATGACCTGCCACAAGTGACCTTCCAATCTTTAAATCTGCTGGCCTGGATGGGTCTTTCACTGCTGTAATTTCTCTTCTCGTTCTTCTTGTTTCTTTTGCTGTTCTTGTATTGCTGCCATCAAATCTGCTAAGCTGTAGTTTGATTTGCCGCTTCTCGTTTCCATTTTTTTTATCATCCCACTCTCTGACACCAATTTGTTGTGTCTCCATTCGTTAGTTAATTTTCCGTAAAAATTATTTCCGAAGAAACTTTACCAACTTTACCGATAGAAGTCCTTTCTTAATTAACCCTATGAGATGACTACGGGCTACTAGCTTTCTTAGTAGGCAATGCAAATCTTGCTATATTTCATTCCAACAATAAAACTAGTGGACAAATATTTTCGAAAATTCATAAATACTTTGACAAATGTAGGTAGTTTAAGAAACATAAAGCCTATTACTTTTAATAAATTTAGTTTTTTTGCATTATGATCTTTAATATCTTGGAAAATTACATTAGGAAATCGTATTTATAAGAAATGATTAAAATATTTATATTTGCTACAGATTTGAACTTATTACTTTTAATGTTTTAGTACATTATTTTGAAATCCCCAAAAAATTGTATCCTCCATAAAATGCAAATTTTATCTATTTTTAATTTTGTTAGTAATCACGTATACTTCTTATGGTTTCAAGTAATATACAGACCCGTAAATAATATTTGTAAATAAACAATAAATACAACAATACCTAAACAATAAATGAGTATTTTTATTTTTAACTGGGATTTCATGTTTATATATGTACATAAAAACATTTTAATTTTGTTTCATAAATATATTCTTATTTCAAATTTATATTTATGTTTCATTGCAGTTGTACTTTTGTGTTTATTGTGCCGAATAAACCGTGTGGTCAGCAGCATGAACTTTGTACGTTGTCAGTAAACTATCTCATTCTTTTTGGTGGTCACTCTCGTACAACCGAGCGCGTGCGCATTTGAACGTTACTGTAGATATGATAGTAAGAAAGCTTTTCGGTACTTAAATATCATTTCTTTGAACTTTAAACAAGTTTATTTCAACACATGTCCGTGTATGTTGTTTCAGAATAGAGACAAAACTAATTGCCACTACTAACAAATGTATGTAACATTTTATAGTACAGGTGGTTTCAATAAACACTGCTTGAGCCTGACCCCTTGTTACTTGATACATCCTGTTAAAAGAGATTACCAAACCATACAATCACCATAAATTACAAAGAAAATTACTTTACAGCACTTAAAAGATTAGTCCTGGTCACATTTCTCTCATTACAGGCAAGATTTTGTTGGAATGTATTGAGACCCCCAATTGTGTCATAGCTTCCCTGTAATATTGGGATGAATGTATTTAGCCTGTTTCACAACCAACATATGGGTTTTATTGTTGTCACTACTGAGTTTGAACCATTTGCAAAATATCAGAATAAACTGTATATATATATATCAGTTAGACTGTTTTAATTCTAACGCAATAACAACAGAAGTGTGTGTCTTACTACAAAGCACAGATTGTAAGAAGGAAAAATATAAAATTCATTTGTGGTACTAATAGAATCACACAAGTTTTTCATTCTAAATACTGAATCATATTATTATTATTATGAACTAAATATAAAATTATGCTAAATTATTGAGCTTAAAACTACAAATTTAAATTCAAAAGAATATAAAAAATCACAAACTCTTTCAGTTCAAAGTCCTAAGTCTAATTCATGTAAAGACTTTGCACTCGCCACTCGGTAACTCATAACCCTAACAATCGTGAATCAGCTTCTTTCCTAAAAAAATATATCTATTTTAAG
>NW_013666060.1:235327-246168 GCF_000517525.1 Limulus polyphemus
GAAAGTTAGTACCGGTAGTCATCGGGTTAAAACTGGTTTATTCTTTCTGAATATAAGTTTGCGATACACTTAATTTCCACAGTCGCGCTATAACAAACGCTATAATTCACAACGAACGTCTCACGCGCTCAACAATACGTCTCTCTCTCGGTCCACAGTTCAATTACACATTGTTGCCGTCACTTTGTGACCGTCTTATATATATACAAAAATAACGAATCTAGTAAGCTCTCGAGAAGTCAGGAAGGGACGTGAACGTTCGAGAAGTGCATGACGTGTTACTTGTATATATTATGTATATTATGTATATATTACCAAAGAGATGAGCAGCCATAAAACAACAGATGGGTAACATAAAAGTCCCTTTTACCTACCTCTCTCTATTAACTACGAATTGTCTCTATCCCGCAATATATAACTTCGTTATAACAAATAAAATAAAAAATTTAATGTCCTTTTCTTTTTACTAATTGGGCTACTTCTTTTATCCTTGTCTCCAATGGCTGGAGTCTTCCCAGTTGAGAAGAACTAACTATGTAAACTTTTTTCCTTATGTATTATTTCAATAACATGACCTTGTAGGATTTTTAGTGTAACACAGTTAACTACAAAAAAGTATAACAATAATAAAAAAACAATAAAAAAATTGGAAACAAAAATGTATGTATATGTAACTACTAACTTCTCCTTAATGCTAAATGGCAGAGTGACGAATGTGTCTAGTTCAACTAGATCAGATGGGTGAAATTGGGGGCATATCATCTGCTGATGGCGCCCCCATAAATCGCCAAAAAAAAAATATATTGTTTAGATGGCAAAGAGGAAGATCGATAAATGACTAAGTGTCAGTGGAGGTAAGTATGTCCAGAAATATCTTTTCAGATTAGGAAAATCATTACTTGTCTACAGGGTAATGAAGTCAGTCAGAACGAGATGAACTTAAGATCTCTCTTGCCCACTTGTTATGTGAAACCAACAGATATACCGCATAACGGAAATTCAGAACAAATACTATAATGTTAAGACCATCTAGACGCAATTTTGGATGTTAGTATTATCTCACAAAAAATTGAATGGGCCGCTACTCATGGACTATCATGAGTAAAGCTAAAGGGGATTTTGCCAGTCCCTGCTGATCATAGAGCTGAATCAGTCGACATCGGTTTGCTTTTAAAACCTCCCAGGGTCACTTTATGGTTTTGACACCTATTCATTGTAGTACTCTTTGCATCTTTCTCGTGCATTCTTTGGTTGTGTTAGGGGCTGTCATCTGCAACTTGGGCCTTTTCTTAATATTATTATTATAAAGGTAACATCAGTATTTGATGCAGTTTTTTGACATATGGACCAGGCTTTCTTGAGTGCCCACTTTTCAACTGGAAAATTTTGAAGAAAAATCTTTCCCTATTAATGATTCATACAGTTTTTGAAAATGTAACTACTGAAAAACCTTGTGCCAAAAATCCAGCACTTGGGCTACATTCTGTCATTTTTCCACCTTGATGAAGATGACTACTGTTTTTCACATGTGTTCTTCTTTACCAGTTTATGTTGTACCTAGAATAGAAAGGAAACAAATTGTAAGAAGGTTTTCTCTTCTGCTGCCTTTTTTTATTTTTCTGTGATAATATTTTGGCTGTTGACTTCATTTACCACCCATTCTAAAACTACAAATATGAAACCATCACTGAAATGCATACCACCTCTGTATATTATCAAAGACAGGTGGAGAAAGTAATGTGATTTCTACAGTAAATCCAGCTATAGCAAGCTAATTAGAATAGTTATCTTGTATTAGAATACTTCCATAGATTATAAACATAAGCTTTTATTATAATATGGCATTATACTAAAGTGCAAGTTGAATTAAAATGGTGATCTCCTGTATCCATTCTGTGGACTCCTTTTCAAGCATCTCACCATGTTCCCAATTATCTGTTTTTATAAATAGACCCTTAATTATCCCTCCCAGACTTAGCTTTGTGATTTATCATTCATTTAATCCTAAAACTACCACAGTTAAAGAGATAAACACGTGTTATGTAATTCCTGTAAGTCCACTTTCAAGGACTTTTCTTGAAGGAAAAATGAGTTGATTTGGGATTAATACATTTCAATTCCTAATTATCTATACATTGTGGAATCTAAACAAGTATTAAAGCATTATGTACTCCATATATTCCCAACTGAAGTAAAGGAGTTCATGCAATTTCACGTTCAGTGATTTTTATTGAATAATGCAATTTACTCTTAACCTTTCAGTTATTGATAACAACAAATGTCTTGGCTGTTGTGTATAATGATATGACAATTTGAGTATCTACACTAGATATATGCATAAAGGAGATCACGTGCTTAAAAAAATTAACTTTATTACAAGCTCCAAATGTACATAACCCACAATATCTCTATCCTGTGTTTGGGAAATGATCAGATCAAATTATATACTTCCCAAATTGATTTTAGACTAATCTTTTTATTTACTCAAATTTCTAGTTATCTTAATAAACAACTGTAAAGGACAATGCATGATTATGGAAACATGTTACTTTGATGTTTTTATATGTAAAAATATAATGTGACAATCGGCTAATAAGAAATCTTCAAAGGATAAATGTTTACTAGTTAATCACAATAAAGGCTTGAATCACACTTACAATTTTTCTGTTTGTGTTATTGCTTTGAAATTAATCTTTTCTGCTGGCCACATGCTACTTTTAACACCCCACCATTTTTTTTTCTTTGTTTGCTGGTAAACTTAATACAAACTCAACATATTGTATGTTTGGAAAGCTGTATCCATTGTCTATCATTTAGAAATTATTATATGTTTGTAAGATACATACTCCGAGAAATTTGTCCCAGAACACTGACATCAAATTGGACACTTAAGAAAGCCTGGCCCATATGAAATTTAATGCTCAGAAAACAAAGGTAATGAAGGCATTGTGATGCAGCGGCTAATGTTGAACATTCGACCAAATGGACCTGAAGCAAGTGAGTCAATTTAAAGTATTTAAAAATTATACTTAGCATATGTCCAACAAGGGATCATTTGGTTCTTCAAGGCTGTCTTTCCACACCCACTCTTTATTTTTCAGGAAGTTGTTGATTTTTTTCTTGAACCCTTGTAAAGTGCCAGTCTTCATTATTGTCTATGGAAAGTCATTCCATAAACCAATCACCCTGTTAGGAAAATAAAACTGTCTTGACTGGATGTTTTGAAATCTTAAATGTTTGTCCTCTGACAGTTTTTTTCAGAATCTAGCAGAGGTGTTTATTGTATGAATTCTCTTTTAAACTTTAATATCATGCCTTACCCTTTTTTCTTTTCTTCTTCAACGAAACTAAGTTAAAATATCTTAACCGAGCCCCATAAAATAACCCTTCCATCCATGGAAACATCCTGGTAGACCTTCTCTGAACCTCTTTCAATAAGTCATTATCTCTTTGGTAAGAAGACCAAAGATGAATATATTATTATTCATAGTGAGGCCTCTAACTATTGACTGATAAAGAAATAACCTCTTTTGACTTTTAATCAGTATTTCTATAAACAAACAAACATTTTATTGGATTTACTACTAGCAACAGAACTTCCTCAGTGATATGAATGAATTGTCCTCCATTATGTCAAGATGCTGCACTTCATGTCATACTGTTGAGTGTTCCCATCTTATATTAAACATGATCCAGATTATGATAATCTAAATACATTGTGTAGCATTTATTATAATTAAAGATCACTTGCCAAATACATGTTTACCTAACTAATTGATCTAAGTCATTCTGTAGTATCTTGTCACAGCTAGAAATATCTAATGATTTAATCTCATCAGTAGATTTTGTCAATTTCCTATTGGTATCATTAATGTTAATAAGAAAAAGCAAAGGCCCAAGCATTGACCCTTGAAGGTCCAGTCTTGTTGAACTCCATTAATGACAATTTTTTTGCTTTCTCAGCTAACTAGTTTTTTCCCTACCTTTTACTTTATTCCTTAGTAAAAGCTCTTTGAATATACAAGTACATCAGATAATCCTCAAAAATGTTAATAAGGCAAGACTTCCATTTGGTTATTGCTTGTTGGCTGTTTTTGATATATTTTACTAATTTATTTGCAAATCTTGTTTTATCAGAATCTCTAGACTTGTTCCCATTAAAGAAATAAGTCTACCTGATCTATAATTTCCAGAGTAACACCAGTTTTTTTTACAAGATAATAGTAAATTAGCAACTTTCCAATCTTCAGTCACCTACTTATTTCTTAGACCAAAAATGAAAGAGATTCCCATATCATATTCAGACATTCATCCATGTGTATTAGAGGAAAAGGGTTGAAATGCATTACCTCGTTCACCTACTTAAAATCCACACAGCACCTTGATGTTCCTTCTTATTGACAGTCACAACTGGAGATGACCAAGCACTCTGGAGGTTGAATTATCTGATCATTCAATATCTGTTCTATTTCAGCACTGACTATGTCCCTCATATTCCAGTGAATCCTGCACAATGGCTGTTCTCTCAAATGCTTGTTATTGTATATTTAGATGACTGACTATTGTTTGACTCCATTGGCGATGTGATCTCACACACGCACGCCAAACTCCATGTAATTTACTGAGTTGCTTTTTATTTTCTAAGGACTATAAGAGACTTAGCTTTCATAGTTGCTAAGATTAAAACCTATTCACTGTCAAAATATTTAAAAGTATTAATTTAAAAATATCTCCTGCCTATACTTGTGTTTTAGATGATAAAATATATATATTTCCCACTGGCTTATATATGAAATGAAAGAATTGCATATTGTCCAGTTTCATCCAAAACTTGTTGGATGAGGTGGTTTGCTGTATGTCCATAAGAGGGACTATGCACAAGTTTTCTTCACTCTAGTAAGTATTCTGCTATTTAAGGCTAAAAATTTCAAATATTTTTGCAAACAAATTTACTAAGTTCTTTTAGTGCATGAATCTATAATCAGTTGAATGTTAGTAACTTGGTTGTTACCCAGATTTTAAAATTACAGGTTAGATTCTCCATTGCATTCATTTGGTATTCCCTTCAAGTAATTGGGTAGAACCTGCAGAATAATGGGAAATTTGATCAGGAAATGTATTAAAGAGTAAGTGTCAATTCTCTGTCTCTTGCTAAAGCTGAAGCAAATAAAGAGACTGGACATAATGAATAGTCATTATTTAACACTTTAACTCTATTAAAATTGATAAGTACATAAGACAAAAGACAGCTTCTTTCCTGGATAGATAACTCAAAGTGTCTTCTTAGACTTGTTAATTTGGAGAAAATTGTTTTAGTCAAACAAAGAACTTAAGCTTTGTTTACCAGACTGAGGTCTTGAGCCTGAGAGAGAGAGATAATAGTGTGGGCATAGTATTATATACAAAATTCTATAATGCCATCCCTCTCAGGGTGCATGTGCAACCTACATCACTGTTCATTCCATTAGAGAAATAGTCTGATTGGCCACTCAGATCTGTCTACTTTCACTTAGTATACTCAAGTTTACTGTAATTTTATCATGAGAAGGTACATGTGATGTCATAGATGAACGACTCTGAACAATAGGTTACTAGGGTAAAAGGGGCTTACTTACTTCCCTAACCACTGTTCTTTGTCAAACTACATACTCTGTACATATGTACAATGGTAAGAGTGTAAAAATGCGTGGTATGCATACATACCACACTTTTCCACTACTTATCTGCAAGCAAACTTTTACTTTCAAATTTAAAATCCAGTTAAATAATGTGCAGTAGCAATCAAGACAGCAGGGTAGCTTTCTCTCGGCCCTGTAAAACATCACATGTTGACTTAACAAAATAGATGTTACAATAACAAAATCAAAATATCACATTAAATTAGCATTACAGTTTAAGATACAAGATATTCTTTAATGAAGAAGCACATTAATCTTAGTACAAAATACAAATTTTAAAAATTTAAATTCCTTTAATATAGAATCAGTGAAATATTTCAAATACAAGAAATAGACCTTTTAACAAAACTCAATTTAATGAGTTAATTTTACATGCACAAAAAACTTACAAATGTGAAACAATAAAAACAAAACATAAAGCATTTCAAATACATCAAGAGAGGCTTTTCAAATACGTGAAATAGACCTTTTAATAAAACTCAATTTAATGAATTAATTTTACATGGACAAAAAACTGACAAATGTAAAACAATAAAAACAAAGCATACAGCATCTCAAATACATCAAGAGAGGCTTTTTAACAGGGAAACTTATTTCAATATTAAAATAGAATAATATAATACCACATCAAATATAAGAAATGAATACACCTGGTTTCTTAATATATACATGAAACCAAGATCATATGGTAATAGAACTCGGTGCCGAAATGAACATTTTATCTCTATCTATCAAAAATATAGTATAAAATCGGTGTCTTTTTCATAGAAAAACAATTTCACTGATACTTTATAACCTCACAACAGAACATAAGCTTTTCCCATTAATACTCTAGAAAATATACAAAAGCTATTCAACATAGATCAACACAATATAAAATCAATAACTACTTTCTTTATTCACTTTCATACATTTTATCACATGACTATGTGTACTGATAACTAATAAGGTATTGATGGCAAGAGTAATGTCACATACACTTGTACAAAAGTACCTGAATATAAAGATAATCACAATCAGAAGTAACATTAATGTTTTTTTGTTTTATTGGGAAACACTAGCACGCTTCACACAGTAAAAAGAAATGATCAGAACTTCAAAGGTGAGGAAGGGTTAATATTTTCATTCTGCTTTCATAGAAAATACACAACATTGCATGATGAAAAAGAAAAATTGTAAATGCATTGTATTCTTCTCCTGTACAAAGATGATTTTAAAATCTTGCATATTCTTTCAAGATGAAAGAAGGGTAATGCCTTATATTTTACTCTTGAACAAAGATCTTAAAAATAATGATACCAAAATGTTGCATACTGATAATTCAAGATGAAAGAAGAGATGTATTGTATGTCATTTGTTCACAAAAAGAATAAAAATGATTGAAAATGTTGCACAATAATGATTCAAGAATAATCAATAACTTAAATGTGGTTAAAATTACAAGTAATTACTTTGAGTTACTGAAGGAGGAGGATAAAGCTTTTAATTATTTACTTGTGTAAGTGACAATGATTAAATAATAGTAAAGATAAACATAAATGAAAGGAAAAATAAACTTTGTGGTTCTCATCCAGAGTTGTTACTGTTTAATTTCCATGGCAGGCTGGATCCTGGAGAGGTTGCAGGGACAGGTGATGTTTTCCTTGCTGGTTTTGGTGATTAGAAATCTAATGATATAGTTGTGGTCATAACAATGTCATAGAACAATATCTAATTTTACAGTGAGAGTATGAGTGGTCAAGCTAGCAGCATAATCATTTCTTCAAAACTTCTAGCACATCCAGTCAAAAAAGATAGCAAAAAAGGTCAAGTATTTGATCATACATAACAAAAGTCATGATTAGAAGTTGTGAGATCAGCTAGATTCTGATTGGTAAGAATTTCAGCTAAAAGTAAGTTTGAGTGTTGTGCCAGCAGCCATAACAAGTAACACTGCATTAGATTTGTGTACTGTGTGTATTGCCTGTAATCAATGCATTCGTTGCTTGTATGGATATCTTAATCTACCAAACTTCATTGTTTGACAAGGAACCCACTTTTTAGAAAATAAAGTTTGGAAACAGCTTGAATGCATAGGGAAAGAAACTTTATTACAAATGTACAACATATTGACAAGTTTGTCGAAACATTGTTCTTTGTAATAGTTTCTTTCATTACTGATTCAAGCTTCATTGGGTCTTACACTTAATCAACACACAGCTGTGCTGCCCATTGCTGTCATTCCCATGGCAACAGTTAACATAACTGCCTGGAGCTTTTCAACAATCCATCCATTATTATCTAGTTATCTAAATATAACTTGGGTCCAGTGGAGTAGAACTAAAAGTACTATGTCCTACATAAAAAAAAACAACCCTGGAAATACCAAGTTTTCATTTTTAATACCTAAGCTACTGTTTATATTTCACTTTTTACAACAAATTTCACCTGCTCATTAATATTTAGATTTGATCCAACTGAAATATCTTTCATTAATGCTTTAGAATACATTAGGTCAAATTGTGATTTCTCTTAAAGATAGTGTGAACTTATCCATTACTTTTCTTTCTTCAACAAAAATTGCTGCCTGATGAATATTTCAGTTTAGAAATTGAAAACATTCTTTTTCCAGCAGTAATGGAAATGTTGGATGTATCTTAAATAATGCTCTAAAAGTCGTTAATTACCTTTGACCTTGTATCTCGGTCAACATTCAGATCAAATCCCTTTATTTACACTTCTCTGTTGCTTGATAATTACATGTGTTTTCAGTGTAATTAATTCAATTGTGTTTTGCAACATTCATGAAGAACTATGTAATGTCCATGCACTTATGCAAAACTACACACATGTTTATTCATACGTGTATATTGCAGCTATAGAGTGACTTCCTCCTGCTGTTACCACAGAAACCAACAAGAGCTATCTCCACTATCTGTCTTGTTAGCTGGAATCCTGTATTGTGCTGCCACATACAAGATGTTAACATTAACATGTTTTCTTGGCATCACAAAATAACCACCAGTAGAATCCAGCCAAATTAGGAATATTGACTAAAATTCTTTAAGCTGGGATTGATAATTGTGCTTGTATTTCACTGTATATGTCGGCACACACTTGGACTAACCTAGGCTAGACATAGTATTCTACAGTAAAATGCAATTACAGCCCTAGATGGCCATCAATACTAGTAGGTGAACTATCCAGATATTGAATCATTTTAGTGTCAATTCACTCCCCTCAGTTGGTATCGTAGTAAAATAAATACAGGCATATTCAGTCAAACAAGGGTTATTCTACTTAAATTCCTAACAACCTGATTCATATTTTGAGCTGAGAAAAGATGCAACTCTTTCACTGTAAAATGTTGAGTTATGTATACATTTGTGTACTGTAGATGTTTAGCAACTTTTGCATTGTCTGCTTAGCAACAATTCTGCTACTACTTGGCTACACAGGGTGAGTGGTATTTGCAAAATGTAGTAAAAATATTTTGCCTCATTAAATTGATCAATGGCTCAAAGTAAAGTTCCCAACATCCAACTCTTGCTTGTGGTTTCAAACTTCTAACTATCATCCTCAGTCATGCAAACTTAATATTCTAGGTATTACATCCATTAACACAAGCCATCCTAACTGTGGTAATTGAGCACATGACTGCCTAACTTTGGAAAGCTAAGTCAGTCTAACATATGTACCTAATCTGAAAGAAGTGTTAGATATTTGATTGAATAGCTATCACCTGATATCCTGCAGATAACTTATGGTGAAACACTGCTCAATAGCTCAAAGTAAGGGTCATAATGCCCTTTTATTTCAGTTAATTTTAAAATTAACAAATCTGTCCTGATTTTGTAATAATAGAGTGCCAATCACATAATGTAGTACATATATTTCGTAGTCAAACACCACTTGATAGCTAAGTAAGCAAGGATTGCCAATTCCTTTCAGTCATTGATGTTATGTTCCAGTAGCTGTCCTAGCTGCTGGTAACTCAGCCAAGGTCAGGAGGTTGTTGTCAGCATCTCAGCCAATCATTGGAGCTAACATGCTGGTTTTCCACTAGTATTTCCTTGTCTGACTTCTTTCAGGCAGCCAGACAAATACTGCCAGAATCTTCTTAATTATTCAAACACTTGGTTGCTTCTCACACTCATTTATACAGATTTAGCATCTGGCAATGCACCGCTTGTCTAGGAATCTTTATTCTTGACAGTGACCTATCTGAAATACTTAAGGAAGTGGTCCAGACTTTCCTTGACTGCATCTTTCAAGATAGGGAACAGAACTTGCTTAGCATTGTACAAAGAACCTGTGGTTGCAGCATAAACTTTTCTCACTCGACCTCTCAGCTAACAACAGGCTGAAACATCACAAATACAGTATGGTGGGCATACTCATGCCTCTATACTCAGATGAGCTTTAGGTCCCTGCCCCTTGATGGCAGGATAATGAGTTAGCTAGTTTGGTTTGTTTTTTTGGTGCAAAGTTGCACATTGGTTATGTGCATAACCACCCCAATAATTGTCCAATGGATGAATAGTGACCATTTAATTAAGAATAAAAAATAAATAAACAAAAAAACTGTTTTATTTGAACCATACAAGATGCTAATATTTGAACACATGGAAAGCAGTTGTTTTATTGGCTGTCAGATGTAAGCTGAGTCACTTTGCACAAAAATACAATTTATGTATATGTTAAAGTACAAAATACAATGAACTGTTCCTAGGTCTTAATCCTTAGTGGAATTCATAGTTTTTGCAGCGTGCTTATAACTGTCTGAAACATGTCTGCTTTGTTTAGTAATTCAGAATACGGTTTTACCCTACAATGTGTGTTCTGTTTTTCTAGATTAACTGTAACTGCACATACATCATATGATGGTTCCTGATGTTCATGATAACTCCTGTAAGAAAAGTCAACACATTTTCAAATGATACAACAAGTAAGTTTTACTACTTAAGTTAGTTTTTCCAGAAATGTTTTTTTTTTGTCTAAAATCCCTATACTTTTCTAAGTCTAACAATGACTTTAGAGACAATTAACTTATGATATTATGGCTATGTTAATAGAATATTTATTTGTGATTGTACAGAAATTACCTTGTTTAGGCAGTAGCTTGGAATAACTTCCTATATAAAACTTGGTATAAGTTTAGGGTTCCATCCAGTGGTGGGATTC